>NC_138184.1:145242119-145369619 GCF_964194105.1 Spermophilus citellus
TTTGTTTTATTTGCAGTGCTTGCTTTCTTTTTGTGGCATTTAATTTACAGAGTACTGTTTCTAGACCAATCCTAGATGTACTTTCTAGTGCTGAGTCATTTTTACATTCTGTTCATAATTAATTTAAAGAGGCTATGTAGAAAAAAATTGTCAAGATCTGTTGAGTATACCTTATAACTCTAAAATTATTTCCAAAATCTGCACGCGTGCATGTGCGCACACGTGTTTGTGTGTGTGTGTGTGTGTTATTAAGCATATACTTTTTTTTTAAATTTTTTATTGATTATTTAAAGCATTACATAGCTCATGATATATCATCTTTCATACATTAGACTCAAATTGTGTTTTGAACTCCCATTTTCACCCCAAATATAGATTGCAGAATCACATCTGTTACATATTCACATTTTTACATAATGCCATATTAGTGTCTGTTGTATTCTGCTACCTTTCCTATCCCCTACTATCCCCCCTCCCCTCCCCTCCCCTCCCATCTTCCCTCTCTACCTCCCCTGCTGTTATTCAATTCTCTCCCTTTTTTTCCCTCCCCCTTGCCCCTCATAGCCTCTTATAATTTTATGTATCCTTGAAGGTCTCCTACCATTTCCATATGCTTTCCCTTCTCTCTCCGTTTCTCTCCCCCCATTCGTCTTTGTTTACTGTAGTCTTTTCCACATGCTCTTCCTTCCTGTTCTGTTCTTAGTTGTTCTCTTTATATCAAAGCAGACATTTGGCATTTATTTTTTAGGGCTTGGCTAGCTTCACTTAGCATAATCTGCTCTAATGCCATCCATTTCCCTGCAAATTCTATGATTTTGTCATTTCTTAGTGCTGCATAATACTCCATTGTGTATAGATGCCACATTTTTTTTTATCCATTCATCTATTGAAGGGCATCTAGGTTGGTTCCACAGTCTAGCTATTGTGAATTGTGCCGCTATAATCATTGATGCAGCCGTATCCCTATAGTGCGCTCTTTTAAAGTCCTCAGGGAATAGTCCGAGAAGTGCAATAGCTGGGTCAAATGGTGGTTCCATTCCCAGCTTTCCCAGGAATCTCCATACTGCTTTCCAAATTGGCCTCACCATTTTGCAGCCCCACCAGCAGTGTACAAGTGTACCTTTTTCCCCACATCCCCGCCAACACTTCTTGTTGTTTGACTTCATAATGGCTGCCAATCTTACTGGAGTGAGATGGTATCTTAGGGTGGTTTTGATTTGCATTTCTCTGATTTAAGCATATACTTTGAAGGGAATGGAGTTTAGGATTTGAAAGAAGCTGCAATAAATTTATGAATGGAGCATCGCTTTTTAACCTACACACCTGATTACAGTTAGATTGCATTTTTTTTTTTGAAAAAAAAGATAAAGTTTATTAAAATGAAACTTTGACTTTTCAAAAGACATCATTAAGACAATAAAAAGATAAGCACCATAGTTTAAGACACACACCTCTTAGACATATTAGATATATATCTTAGACATACATAATATATGTCCTTTATTAAACATAAAGGACTTATGTCCAGAATACTTTTATAAAGATCTCTTAAAACTCAATAGTAAGACAAACAACCCAACTTGAAAACAGGAAAAATATTAATAGACAATTCACCAAAGAAGATATACAAAAGCAAATAGCATATGAAAATATGCTCAACACTATTAATAATTAAGAAAATACAAATTAAAACCACAGTTAGATACCACTACACATCCACTAAAATGGCTATTATGAACACTGGCAATACCAAAAGTCACCAAGAATGTGGAACAACTGGGTTTCTCATACATTTCTGATGGGAATGGTCAATAGAATAGGACTTTGAAAAAATTATTTCTATGATAACCACATATTTACCATACGACCCAGCATAGATTGCATTTTATATTCATGGTTATAAGAAGTCAGTTATCTGGTTAAAAAAATCAGAAAAAAATCTTACCTGATTTTTTTTCTAAATCATTACAAAAAGTAAGACTAATATATTGTTTAATGTTTATATACCCCTTTATTTATAGTTAGAAATAGGGCCTATTTAAGTTCTGGAAGTTTGGGGTTAATCACTTAATTTATGACATATTTACATTTCTTAATTTATAACAAGAAAATATACTAATTATCTACATTTATATACTGGCTTAAAAAATAATTCTAGACGATTTATGATTTCTCCTGTAACATTGTTTCTTTCTCTATTTTCTCTTACTACTGGGAATAGGAGGGATAAAATGTTCTTTGCTTATTCAGGATATCAGCCAGTGACATACCTGTTAGAAGAAACAAGGACTTGCTTCCAATATTTACAGACTGTCTTGGTACTGTTTCTTTGCAACAATATAAGATGATAACAGTCAGCTTTCATGATTTCTAATAAAACATTTTTAATAGTATTTTATAAATATTCAACCTGTTTTATTTTTTATTCCTAGAGGCTATGGTGATACTGTTCATATGTACCCATATATTTCTTAATACCTTCTCTTGACTGATAGCACAAATTTGTGAGTTGGTGGGGATTTGAAAAAAAAAAGCATGAAAATCATTTGTGATTGTAAATTAAAGCAAAATTCTGAGATGAAGCTAAAGAAAGAACTTAATTGCTGTCTAAAAAAGAATGATCTGTAGAAGGAGGAGAGATAAGATTTTCTTAACCTTAAAAATAAACTGGACAATTCTATAGGTAGAATAGTGTTGAAGAATTAAGTTCAGGGAAACAGGATATTTTAGAACTGTCACTTTATGGAGTATTTATTTAGATATAGACTGAGATAACTTGTGTCCTGTAGAGGCCATGATGGTGTGCTAGTGAAGTCACATTAAAATTAAGAACCTTTTCCTTCACATGTGCACATGAATTCCCTTCTGAAGGTGCTGAGCTCCCCTCTGCCTTGGGTCCCCTGCCGTGCCTATTACTCTTCTCTACTCCCTCCTGCCTGTCCACATCTTGACTTAACCCATTCTTTATATCTCTTTCAGTTCAGCTCACTGATCACCACCCTTTTTAAACTAGTCAACCAACCTCTATTATTATTCTCTGTCTCTCTAGCCCATTTTACATTTTTCTGTTATTGGAAATTATCTTATCTGGTATTTTAAATTTGCTTCTCCTCCCTAGAAGGTAATTTCTGTGAGGTTAGACATCTTATTTACTTGTTCAACACTGTGTCCCCAGTTCTAGGTGGTGGGAGTTTAATGAGCGTTAGTTGAATGATAAGATATTTTTTAGAAACATGAGTAGACTAGAGCTTGGTGACTTACCTGGAAAGGAGAGAGTTAATGGTAACTCCCTAGATTTCTGCCTTAAGCAAATGACTAGGGAATGCTTTATTACATGAGGGTAATATGAGAAGACAGAAAGATTCAGTACATTCTGGTGTTCTTTTTGCTCATCTGTCTTGGTTTGTTTGGTCTGCTACAACAAAATACCTTAGACTGGGTAATTTATAAATAATAGAAATTTCCTGCTTACAGTTCTGGAAGGTGGGAAGTCCAAGATCAAGGTGCTAACAGATTTGGTTTTTCTGGTGAGGGCCTGTTCCTCATAGTTAGAGCCTACTGTGTGTCCTCATGTGGCAGAAGGACAAGACTGAGCTCTGGGACTTCTCTTAAAGGGCACAAATCCTGGGCTGGGGTTGTGGCCTCAGTGGTAGAGCACTTGCCTAGCATGTGCGAGGCCCTGGCTTCGATCCTCCGCATGACATAAAAATAAATAAAATCAATGTAATGTGTCAACTACAACTAAAAAAAAAATAATAAAAGGGCACAAATCCTATTCATGAGGGCCTTGGAGACCTAGTCACCTTCCAAAGGCCCTACCTCTTAATATTGCCATCTTAGGGGTTAGGTTTTCAGTATTTGAATTTTAGGGGACATTTATGTTCAGACTGTAGCAACAAGTTTCTGAAAAGTATTATTTCATACAACTTACTTTTTAGTTAAAAATATAAACTTTTAACTAATATCCTTAGAAGATGCCTAAGATAACATTTATTTATTATAACTTAAAGTAACATTTGTTGGTTTACATCTGATTTTGTCCCAGTAAGTCAGGTTTTAGCAATACCTTATACTATCAGTTTATCACTACCTTATCCCATCAGTTAAATAACTACCAGATGATTCTTCAATGACAAGAAAAAAATTCCTAACCGTGTACACAGATGATATTAAAATGTCTTATAGAATATTTTGGAGTCATTAAAATCACATACTTCTGCTACATGCCAGGATTGTGCCAGAGACCGAGAATCTCTTAAACCTGTCTCCATGAAGCATAAATTCTAGTGGAGAATACAGACATTAAGCATGGAAACAAATGAAACCAATATTACCAATAAATTCTAATAAGCAGCTGCCATCAGGAAAAGGTATGTGAAGCCCACAGGGAATCTGGCCAAGTCGCATGCAGTTGGGCTGAGGTTTGAAGACTGGCTGGAGTGGGAAGAACAGTGAGGAGGAGAGTGACCAGGGTGGATGCTGCTGAGAGGCTGTTTCAGAAGTTTGGGGAAGAGATAGCAGTAACTTGGCCTAGAGAAGCAATATAGGTGGTGACCAAGGCAGAAATCATGGAGATCCTTAGGAGGCCAAAATAGATTAGCAGAGAGGGTGGTGTCACAAGTTGATTCTTAGCTTTTGATTTAATGTCGTATGTTTTATTCAGGAGTTGTCACTGATTCAATGTTTAAGTAAAATGCAGCTTCACAAAGCCTAGAATAATATCTAGTTTTCTTTTCAATGCTCTTGAACAGTAATTCTCCTTTGGAAGAGAATTGTTGCAATATTTATTGTCTATTGTAGTAGCAGTTAAATATGCAGATATCTCTGAAAGAGCAGAAGCACCTAGGTTGACATTTTACACTTCCATCTTCTTTTGGCAGATATATGAAAATTTTATTGACATGAATTGGAGCTATACGCAAAGTAGGCAGATTGCAAAGATTTCATCTTTTTTACTAGGGGAAATATCCTACAAAACATTTTTTTCATTGAGTTTTAGATGTAACTACTCTGTTAAAAGGCTAATATTATATAAGACACAGTATAAGAGGATCACATTTGTATCGATTGTATATTGTTGATAGATAAGCTTTCATTTTAGTCTTTTACTACAAGTTCATCTTTTTTTCTGGTTTGTTTTAATCACTTTTTTGTTGCTTGGACTAAAATACTTGACAAAAAAAAAAAACTTGGAGGAAGCAAAGTTTACTTTGAATTTGTACGGTTTTAGTCCATAGTTGGCCAACCTCATTGCTCTGGGCCAGAGGTAAGGCAGAACATCATGGCAGAAAGGTGTGATTGAAGAAAGCTGCTCAGTTCATGGCAGCTGGTTATGAACCGAGCAGTAAAGGATGGCATGCCACCGGTAACCTACTTTCTCTAGCCACACCCCAGCTACCTATAGTATCCAGCCAGTAATCGATTTAAATTATTAATTCATCAAATGGATTAACCTACTGATCAGGTTGCAACTCTCATAATCTAATCATTCAGTTCTGAACATTCCTGCATTATCTACATGAGCTTTATAGGGGACACCTTATATCCAAACCAAAACAATAGGTATTTAGTGAGACTGAATACATTTCTTCTTTTGTTGTACTAATGAAAAATAGGCAATAGCTCTAGTTACCTTGTGAAATAAGCATTAGTAAATAAAATTAACATTATGATAGACAATCTTGTTACAGTGATCTCTGTTTTCGTTTTAGTCTTCTTTTACTACAAGTTCAATATAAACAAATATATTACAGACTCAGATCCAGCTAACAGCACAGTAACCTTTCTGACTGTTTGAGCTGAAATTTTGTGAGATTTGTTGGACTGGAGCATGTTGATGAAAAAATTGAGCCATGAATAGATATTATTTCTCATGTGAAAAACATTTTACTATATATGCATTTAGAAGTTAGGAAAGCTGAGTACATTCATTTTGGTTTTATAGATGGAGACATTATGACTGAGAATTTGTATTTGTGTTTAATTAGCAAATTGCAGACTGCTATCTATTTTTATATAGCCTGTAAACAGAGTAGTTTGTTTGTTTTTCTAATGACTGAAAAAATCAAAAGAATAATCTTTTATGACACATGAATATAATGTGAAATTCAAACTTCCATGCCCATAAGTAGTTTTTTAGGCTATAACCATATTCATTCATTTATATATTGTCTATGACTGTTTTCAAGCTACAGAGGTAGAATTGAATAGTTGTGACAGAGTTTGTCAGGCCAGTAAAGTAAAAAAATATTTATTCTCTATCCCTGGTCTAGAGAGCCCCTACGCAAGAATAGAAATTATTTATGTCATTCAAAATCAAATGAATGATTTTTAGAGAAGTGTAACAAAAGTATGAATTGAATTAAGCAAATAAAACAACAGTACCACAACAAAAATAGCAGCAGTTAACATTTGCTGAGCATTTGCTATGTATTGAATTCTCTTCAAGATATTTAACACATATTGGTTCATTTAACCCACAGGATTCTATGAAAATCTAGTTCATCCTATTATACAGGAATTATCACAGACTGACTTGTCCAAAGTCAGTCAGCTCTGAAAACAGGCTAGTCAAACTGTCTTTCAAGTTTGTCTCACTTATTTTCTCATAGGTATATATCTTATAAGTACTTTTCATTAAATGTATTATATTTCTTGAGCAAGAGATAAAAGTACAGATTGGGCATTCCTAATTTGAAAATTCAAAATACAAAATGTTCTGAAACTTTTTCAGCACAGACATGATGCCACAGTGGAAAATTTCATATCGCAAACATTCATTTCATGTCCCAAATTATTAAAACTATTGTATAAAATTATCTTCAAGGGCTGGGGCTGTAGTTCAGCATCAGAGTGCTTGCCTAACATGTGTAAGGCACTGGGTTTGATCCTCAGCACCACATAAAAATTAAAAAATAAAGGTATTGTGTCCATCTACAATTACAAAAAAACAATTATCTTAAAGTTTGTATGTAAGATATATGTGAAACATAAATTAATTTTGTGTTTTTACTTGCATCCCAAGATATCTCATTATGAATATACAGATATTTTAAAAAATCCAAAATTTAAATCATTTATGGTCCCAAGCATTTTGGATAAGGGATATTCAATCTGTATTTTCCTTTCCTAATTGCTTATTCTCACTTAGGGCACTTCTAGGTTGTATTATTATTTTTAAAGCAGATATCAGGTGTTTTTCTTTTTCAGTACTGGGCTCTTACTTTGTTGATGAAAATTTCGCAATAATTTTCCATTGCTTTAACATCAAATTCCAGTTTCTTACAAGGCTGATGTACCTTGTAGGATCAGCCTGTGTCTGCCTCTCTAGGCACATCTGAGGTCAGGTCCTTTTACTGTGTTTTTGCTACACCGGCCTTGTTCAAGTTCCTTGAACAAACCAAATTTTTCCTGCTTTTACTCATGCTATTCTTTGTGCCAAAACACATCCTTAACCCTTCCCTTTGTTCCTTCACATGGTGGAGGTCTCAGCCTCAAAATCTGTCATCTCTTCAGAGGTCTCCCTGGGCCTCCTTTCTAAAATGAGCTTCCTTCTCTGCCCTCACTTTATTCACCATCCCTGTTTGTTTTCTTTAGAGCACTTACCACAGTTTGTAATATTTGGGTTTATTTGTTACTTGTTTTTCTGGCCACCTTTCTCACCATTTTGTAAGTTCCACTAGAGAAGGAACCTTGAACCTTGTTCACCGTTGTATTCCCCAGGCTTAGCTTAGTGCCCAGTATGTGACAGGCCTTCAGTAAATACCTGTGAAATGAATGAAAGCGGTCTGCCTTTAGTGCCACTATGTAGTCTGAACACTCATCACAAAGAAATACTGTAGCTGCCTCCTAAACTAAAAGGCCTTTCAAATTCCTTTTATGCTCCTAATTCTATCCTGCCAGATTGATTTTATGAAATACTGCATTGATAGAATCATTTGCTTCCTCAAGATCCTATAGTAGTGGCAGAATGCCTACTGAATCAGGTCCAAATTCCTTTGCTTGTTTTTAAAGCTCTCCTCATCATAATCTTTTACTTCTCTGTCACATAACTCTTTGCTTTTATTGGCTGGCCTTTTTCACAAGCCATCAGTATTTATTCTAAATGCTTGCTGCCTTTCCAACACTCATGAGAAGGCCCTCTCTGGTAAACACAACCCCTTATCTCCTGATTTTGCTTGCAACCATTCCTGACTCATCATACAGAACTTAGACCTTGATCTTGTTCTTAAGTAGATTTGCCAATGTAAGTCTTATTTGTATAATTATATGGAATATCCATTGTGAAAGTTTTGCAAGAAGCTAATTCTAATTTAAGCAGAGTATATTTTATAGAATGACATGGATGGAAGTGCTTTGTCATATAATTGTCAGTTTGGGGATTAGGGAAAGATGGAAATGTACACCATTTCTGTCTTGGATATTGGGATACTTGATGTCAGTGAACAAAGTTGCATCTTATCTTTATTAAATTATTTCACAGAGTAGGTAAGTTTCAGATTTTTTTTGATTCATGACATAGAGAATTAAATTAGTAAAATTCATTCCAATAATTCAGAATTTGTGGTAATATTACAGGGCAGGAGGGTTGCATTCTTTCTGTAAAAAAAAAAACTAGTTTGTTTTACTCTGTGAAAAGGTTATAAAGGAAATATTAGAATCATTTTTGTAGCTTACAAAGAGCTTTTTAGTGATAGCAATTATAAGTAATTCCTAAGTTTTAAAAGGTAGGATGCCTGCATTAGAACTTTATTTGGAATTGTTGATAACATTTGAATTTATGTTTCTACTCACAATCCAATCAAGAACACTTATCACTGTGCTTTATGCAAAATTTTTTAAAAAATCAGATTTTGTTACTGGTTTAAATTTGATCTTGTTCTTGTTTTTCTGGCCACCTTAGTTAATTTTGATTGGAAGGTTTAACTTCTTAAGTCCTTTGAAATTCTAGAGTTCAGATTAGAATGGCTTGACAATTAAGGCAGACATCAGAATCTGAAAATATGATTGTTTCAGCTACTTTTGATATTACCATTTCTAAATCACTTTTATTCATTTATTTTCTTTTTATTCTATCAAATTTTTGAAGGAGAGAAAATGAATTACTTTGTTTCAAGTTTATATTATTTATTATATATGTGTATAACATCTATATGCTATATGTATATAATTTATTTTATATATATGATACTGGGCTTACATTGCCATTGCTTAATCATAAAATATATTCTCCTTACACAGGTAAGAAATATATTCATTTGATATTAGTTGTTACCTGCTTTCCCAGATAAGTAACTTGCCTGAGATCATCCACTTCTGAGTAGCAGAACATCATCTGGGAAAGCCAGACCCGTCTGCTGAGCTTATGACTTTGAGCAATGTGCTGTGCAGATGTAAATAGATGATTACAGTGCAGAATAATGAAAGAATGCAGTGATAGAAATATGTCCATCAATTTGAAGTACTTTGCAATTCTTGATATCCTTTTAATGAATTTATGTATGTACAGCAGTGTTAGGAAAATCATAGACCATGGAACTAGAAATGACTGAAAAACTGTCAAATATTTGTTCTAAGTGCTTTACACAAATTATTTCACTTAATCTTCAAAGCAATTTTATGAGGTTGGTGCTCCTGTTACTCACTTCTACAGCCTAGGAAACTGAGACTCAATAGAGATTAATACTTGATTTTCCAAGAGAGGCTAGGCTAAATTCAGCCTTGTTCTTTTAAGCAGTATGAAAAATTTTCCCCCAACTCAGAAATGTTTTTTTTTCCCTTTAACTCTTAAAAGTAAGGAATTTCTTATTTGCCAATAATGGTTTTCTTGTAACAAACTGCTTTTACTCTCCTCAGTACAGTTCTAGCAGCCTAGAACACTTTCTGACTTACGCCTTGGTGGTTAGAAATTAATTCAGGGTCATAAAAAGTTCTTTGCTGTTGCAGTAGTAGTATTTAGGTAAAATGTAATGAATGAATTGCTTTGTCAAAATTTATAGTTCATGAAGTTATATATTCTAAAGATTTTATTAGTCTAAATACAGATTAATTTATTTATTGATGTTGAGTTGTAAAACAATGGGAATATATCTTACCAAGAATTTAGTCTGTTTTCCTGTGTTTACCTGAAAATACCACTCATTCCTCTCATTGACATGTGTCTTATTACTCCTCCCTACGAGTATCATGCTGTTTGTCTTGATAGGACGCTCTGGGCTTTTGTGGTATCCTGTCATCCTCAGCATTTTGTATTCTTAAGGTTGTATGTATGCATAAAGGAACAGCTAATTTCTTCAGCATTTTGAGTACTTTGTTAAATTGCCACAGCAATGACCTTTGTTTTGAAACACAGTGCTACCCTGTGGATCAGTAGAAGAATACATTGGGAGTGTGTGATTAAAGGTCTTTTATCAGTGCTTAAAGACATAGCAGGAAAAATGAGATTAAAACCAAATCATTGCAAATCTTGCATATCTGAGAAAATAGTATCAAATATTCAAAGAACCATTAATGTGTGTTCTTTAATATTTAGCAAATTTTATTTTCTTTTTCCTCTCATCGTGGAGTTTATTTGGAGAGAAAAGGATCTCATAGAATCTCTTAAAAATTCATAATTCAGACTTTATTTGTGTTATATTTAAATATGAAAGATTGTATCAACCATGTCATTTCTTTTTCTGGTCTCTCTAGGAGATTATTTGAATTTCATACTCCAGGTTTGAGGGAACTAGAAGGCTCCTATCTCTGGACAAGATGTATTTTATATTTAATGCTTAAATTATTTGTTCTTTATGTTAAATTTAGAATACTTTTAAGCATTTGACATTTTTCCCCTCCAAATATTAAACCAGTTAGTTGATTTCAACTCTTTTGACCTTTTCAAAATCCCATCTACCATTTTTGTTTCCCTGAGAAAGCTCTCCAGACTCCTTATTTGGACACCTGAATCACCAGTTTGTGAGGCAGTATGTTGGAGAATTATAAATAATTTGGCATAATGAGAGCACAGAATGCAGAAGTACAAGAAGTGAGAGAAGATAGAAAGATGGACAGATAGAAAGATTTGTCTTTATTCAAAAAGACAGTGGGGAGCCAATTGCAGAAACAATTGTATCAGATTTGTAGCTAGGTAAGAGTACCTTAGCAGAAGTTGGGAGAATAGGATGGAGAAACCAGAAGAAAATCTATTGTAATGATCCAAGAGAAACAAGAAATAATGAGAGCTTAAACTAAACAGATGGTGGGAGTAAGAAATAGTTCAGAGAGAGAGAGAGAGAGAGGATGGGACTTAGTGCTTGATTAGATGTGGAAGGTAAAAGAAAAGAAATTGAGATGAATCTGAAGTTCTGAGATGCCTGTCTAGATGTGATACCATGCATGGAGACAGGAATGATGAGAAGGAAAGGAGGTGGCTGGAAACTAGGTCAGTGATAGTGAAAAGAAAAGGAGTGATGAGTTTAGTTTCACATACATTAAATTTAGAAGGCAAACATTTAGTCATTTTATGGATTTGGAGTTTAGGAGAAAGATCTTGACTGGAGTATTTAGTGTGTAGCAAGCTGAAGGTGCAAGTGTGGGTGTTTACACTGGGAAGGTGTGAACAGTTTTGAGAAGTGAAGCACAAAGAGTGCTGGGAGGATATCCACATTAAGGACTAGGATGAGGAGGGTAAGAGTCTACAAAAGTAGACTGAAAATAAACTGTAGAAGAGGACAGGAAGAGAATAGTTTGATTAGAACTAAGGGAGAAAAGAATTTTAGGAGAGGGAGGAGTAGTCAGTAATGTCAGTTGTTTCAGAAAGAATTGAGAAAGATGTAAATACTGAAAATTGTCCATTGAATATGGAAATTAGGAGGTTATAGTGGTTTTATGAGGTATTTGTGGAGCATTACGGGCAGAAATCAAATTGCAGTGGATTGAAGAATGAGAAGTGAGAAGCAGAGAAGCGAACTTCTCTTTTAAAAAACTCAGCAGTAATAAGCTATGGTACACGCATACTTGGAAAACTGCTGAGTGGTAGCAGAAAGGGACTGTTGATACACGTGACGACCTGGATACATCTCCAGGTAGTTATGCCAAGTGAAAGAGTCAATCCCTGCAGTCAATCCCTAACACACTGCATGTTCCAAATGGAGGATAGAGTGGTTGTCAGAATTTAAGGAAGGGAAGTGGGGTGGGAGGGAGGTGGGTAGAAGGAGGTAGGTAGGAAAAGGACAACAGGAGGGATCCTTGTGGTATGGAACTGTTCAGTGTCTTGACTGTATATATGTGTGAACTAACTGGTAATAAAATTGTATAGAACTTAACACACACACACACACACAAGTACAAGTAAATCTTGGAAATCTGAATGAGAGAGGTGGATGGTTATCAATGTCAGTATCCTGGTTGTGCTATTTAAACTGTAGTTTTATAAAATGTTACCACTGGAGGAAATTGGGTAAAGCGTACAAGGGACTGTGTTCCTACAACTGCATGTGAATCTATAATAATCTCAATAAAAATTTCAGAGTATAGCATAAGTCTTGACATATACTAATGTTGTTCATTGAGTAATTGCTGTCATGCCTTGTTCATGTGGGATAGAGACTGTGAGAAAAATCTATTTTATTCTGAAATAAAGTTCTCAAGAATTGAAGTTATTAACTTTAGATTCCAATTGAAGAATCACATTATTAAATTGGTGTTTGTTGATGCTCCTTTGGAAATGTATTGGCTAAAAGCTGCAGAACAATATGACTGAGAAAGCCTGTAGCATGCAGAGAAGTACCTAAGGAGCACACTAACTTATTAAAAATTATCTTAGATCCTCAGGAGGGCAATAAATCTCAATTCAGATAGCTCAAAGTGGAGAAAGAAGAGTTTTTACCTTTATATCTTCAGTGGGGAGACGGGAAGGGAGAAATGTGAAATGGCATGTCATTCCATTCTCCTCGTGTCTTCAGCCAGTCTGTAAGTAACAGCCATAGAAAGTGTGCCCAAGGTGATGTTTGTGACTGTTAGTGTGGACCTACAGAATTGCATACTGAGTTGGCCCATTTGTTTTGAAGTGTGAAGTGTGACGAAGTTCCAACCCATGCAGAATGTTTTTCTGGAGAATGTCATTTTCATCCCACATGGGGTGTGTTTTATAGATGACAGGCTGAATTATCAAGACTATCAGTGGATTTATCTAATGAAACTGTGTAAGGGTGGGGAGACCAGGCGAAGCAATTTCACTTGACCCAGTATTATCATAATGTAAAATTTTCCAGTAGTGTTAAGAATTTATTAATTAAATATTCTGGATTCTATTCACAACTGAATGAACATGTAACATAACTATAAAGTGATGTTTTATATTTGCCACCAATTAAAGTTACATGCCATAAAAATACTCTGGCTCCCGCAAAACAAACACACACATGGATTGAGTTTCACTTGGAATTTCCTCTGGCCGGCTGTTTGAATGTTTGCCAAGTGCTTTGTAAAGTGCTACATACAAAAGATTCAATAGGCTTTCGTTTTTCTGATATTTAACTAGTGCTTATTGACTTAAGTGAGAGTTTTATTTCCTTCCAAGGGCATAATTTGACTTTAGGACCCACCATGGTTATTATAATTTAACATAAAAAGTAAAACTAAGCTTTGGGTATAAAGGATGATCCCTATAACATATATTTTTAATCTGATAACCTTTATTTATTCACCATGCATTTTTTTGAATAATTATGTCCCAGGGAATGGGAAGATGAATAAATTTGAAGTTTTTTAAGTGTTTCTGCCCTCAAGTAGCTTATGCCCAAATTTTCATCTCCCCAGACACCATGTGACTTCTTCTCTGTAGGTTTTCTGGGTCATCTTTTTAGCCATACATTGAAAGACTGACTTGCATTAAAATGCTTCAGCTTTTTCTTTGATAATTTTATTTATTTTCTATAAAATATTGATTTTTTTTGCTTTACACAAAGGTTCTATCATTGTTTTCTGTGGTACTTTTGTCTGTACATTTATTGACAAACAGCTTGTAAATTTCCATTTTATTGGTAAGAAAGTAATGATAATGATAAGTAGTAAACATAAAGAAAGGATGGTTATTTTAGTATGTGTGTTTATTCCATTGTAGTAAATACATATTCTGTAAAGTATTTACATGCTTTTCTACTCATTTCACAGACAGGCATACATATTTATCTGTACTCTATTCAAGATGTACATATTCACAACTGACTCCAGCTTAGGTTTTCTACCTATTTGCTGGTATTACAAATTCACTATAACTTTTGGGATATCAGTTACATGATCTCCTTATCATTAGATGTCCAGTAGGTCTTTTTTATTCTTGAATTCTGCGTATTAACTTCCCTTTTCTTTCCATTAAACATCAAGGCTAAATTTGGATAAAAGTTCAGATTTGTTTTCTCTGTCCTGTCTGGGAGAAGAGGTTTAGTAATGAGGTTCTTTGATTAGAGTAAGCTGGTGGACCTTTAGCTTCAAGGCCTTAGGTCCCAGACTGATTATCATCTAAAAACTCCTATTTTCACTAGCTATACTTAGGGACAAGTTGGCATAATAACAAGTTATAATACTTATCTTACAGAAACAGAACTTTTTTTTTGCTTTTGTTGGATGAAATTTATGCCATCTATATAAACAGAATAAAATGACTGCTGTGTTATAAACCACAAACAGATGATTTCTGGGAGGGTTTATAATTTTATTTCCTTTTAAATATTGTTAGTAAGCTTTACCTGAACAATTATTATACTTGACCCTAATTTTAGTGTTTTTTTCCCTCAAACATGTATAAAATGTATGTGGTAAAGATTTTTAAAACCATCTTTGCATTAAACAATATATTTTAGTATTTTTAGATAGTAGAATACTAAGGTTAGAAAGAAACTTACAAATTGTATAGTCTATGTCTCTCATTTTATAACTGAAATCTAGAAATAGTGAATTATTTAGGAACCCACAATGAAATTTAGGTCAATAAGAGTAACCTGATTCCTGGTCTATTTCTTCTCCCCTTCCCTCTTCCTCCTCCTCTTCTTTTTTTTAATATTTATTTTTTAGTTTTAGATGGATACAATATTTTTTTAATGTGGTGCTGAGGATCGAACCCAGTGCCTCACATGGGCTAGGCGAGCACTCTATCACTGAGCCAGAACCCCAGTCCCCTCCTCTCTTTCTTCCACCTTCTCCTCCTCCTCTCATTCTCCTTCTCCCCTTCTCCTTCTCCTTCCCTCTCTTTCCCCTTCCTTATCTTTCTCCTTCTATTAAGGATGACCATGCTGTTGCTATTTTTTATTGCATAATTATTCTCAACATACATTATAAGGTACCATCCTGGTTGCCAGGTGGTTAAAAACATTAACATATACACACACACATATGATTTCTTCATGTAATCATCCTGTTTGAAGAGTATACAAAGGCAAGAATCAGCTAGACAAATATAGAGAGTATTTGCCATTTTCGTTTATTAAAAATCAAAGTCTGGGGGTATATCTTAATACATGTGTGAGACAGTGGATTCAGTTCCAGAGCAACAACAAGTCTGTGAATGCCACCATTTGCAATCGTGATGAAAATAATTCAGGAAAGAATATGGGAATTCTAAGCCGAATGAATGCCACAATTAGTGGGTGAAAGTTTGAGGGAGAACAGGATATTTACATCATTTCAAAGGCTCTCCCCATAAGATACTGATTATCTACATAGTGGAAAATGTAAGGTGACAGTGGAGAAATGTGGCATGTGCTGCTTTAAACAGGTCATAAGATTAACATCATCAATGATGGGGTAAATTGACATCATGTGCCTCCTAATTTGGTGCCCTAAGCTGTAATAATGGGATGTTTTGTAAAAATGTTCTTTTTTTTACCTTAGTGGTTTTGAAATTCTTTAGAATAAAAATTCAGACTTTATATGTTTTATGTCAGCCTCAAAGAAATTTATGTTACTAGGTCACTTCCAATATGACCAGTTATTTCCTTTCTATTTGAGATTTTCTTATATGATATATCTTGATAGTTATGGTTTTTTATGAATGTAACTAAAACACAAAAAGTTTTTATTGATAGTCTAGGAAGTAAATATTTAGTGTTAAAATATGAATAAAAATATTTATACATGTCTGAACTAAAAGATAACATTTTCTTCAGAACATGCAAAACTTCAGTTTGTCATTGACACTCTGTTCTTCATTAGATCCTAAAGAAGAAACTAATTCTTGACTATCGAGTCAATTAAAATATATTGTCAATGAGGCCAGTGGTACCTGTTGGAACTTCTATAGATGTTATATTGCTCCCTGGCTATGCATCTAATATAGACAAATTGGATTGCAAGTTTACAGTTTTGGTTTCTTGGATGTCTAAATAAGAGTACGAAAGGTTTTTGAAAGCAGTTATAAATTGCTTTGAAGCTTTCAGTTACCTTCACTTTTAAAAAAGTGCTGTTTTTTAGAAAATTATTTTAGTTGCATCTAAAAACATAAGCAACTTACAAGATACCTCAAGTATTAGCTTCTTAAGGATATATTTTGCAGCATTGTGTGTATATTTGTGTGTTTATTATACACACATGCATATATATATTGTCTATATGTATGTGTAATATGTGGGAGAAAACATTAATCATATGCCTAGAGTCTTAAGAAATTTCATTAGAAAGTTCAAGGACAACTAACAGTAGAACTAAAAGATTTCAATATAAGTATACAGTTTGTATAATAGATGTATTTTTAAAATGTTATGCATAAATGTATCAGAGGAAAAAAAATTTTTTTTTTTTTGGTACTGGGAATTGAACCCAGGGCTGCTCAACCTCTGAGCCACATCCCCAGCCTTTTTTATATTTTATTTTGAGACAGGGTCTCGCTAAGTTGCGCAGGTCCTTGCTAAGTTGCTGAGACTGGCTTTGAACTCTCTATCCTCCTGCCTTAACCTCTCATGGTGCTACAGGGGTGTGCCACCACACCCAGCTGTACCAGAGAAATATTACCCTTTCAAGATGGTATGAAATAGCATTGGTAACTATGGCCTCTTAAGTGTTTTTTTTTCCTTTGGTTCAAAAGTGTTTTGAAATATATTTTTCTTAGCTGCTAGCAAAGCTCACAACTTATCTAATATCCTACTATTGTTGACATGGACCGATCACCTATAATATTGAACTAGTATTTCTGTCTTTATTCACCCTCTGCACTAGCTTCCTTCAGTGAGGCTAATTAGAGACAGTTGTTCTGTAGAACTCAGGGATTTGTATAATTCTTTTTATAGCAAATTCAGTTGACTAGCAGTTATTCGATTTTAAGAACTGCACTCTTAAGATTGCAATCTTAAGATTGCAACATGCCATCAAAAACACTTTTGCATTACATTGGAGATATCACACTAAATTTTCAAATATTTCAAGAAGTTGTCATTTCAATTTGTTATTCATTTTTAATCTTACATATGAATTTATTATTACTAAATAAGGTTAAAATATCACAATTTAAAATTGCAGTATTGACTTTAAGTTGTTTTGAAAATTTGTGTTGACTTAAGTATAATTTGATATGGAATAGGGAATATTGCTACAAATGTTGAATTAGAAAGAAACTGGAAATGCTTTCTTTTCTTTATTGCTCTATCTCTTCTCCCCATCACTACTGATTTTTTTTTAAAGACCAGTTATCTTTTCTGGGTTCTATTTTGTCCAATTTAATTCTTTAGTTACTGCAGACTGGCTTCTGTTGGACATTCCCTTGTCCCTGACATCTCAGCAAGATCACTGTGGCCTTCTGATTTCCATATTCAGTAAACAATTTCTAGTGCTTCTCTTTCTTGGCCTTTCTGAAGCAAATGGTGCTTCTAACTATGACTTGTTTAACTTTTAAAGTATATATGCTTTTGGCTTATGGTCACCCAGTTCTCAATCTCTCATACGGTCCTTCTCAAGGCTTCCTTGGGTCTCCTCTTTCTCTTAGGAGAAGTGAAAAATATAACACTTAATAGTTTGTTTGGTATTCTGCCTAAATTAAACATGACTAACTAGAAGTTGAATATATAAAGGAGTTTTATTCAATATCTTAGGTTAGGAAATAAATTTTCTCACTAGGCCTATTCTTTATCTTTAAATTGATACACATTTATATTTTTTCCCTTCAAGTAGTCTCAATTGATACATAGAATATCTGAATTGAAATACTCTTAAGGAAATTCATGTTGGGCCTTTAAGTAGAATTTAATATTTTCCTAAAAAGAATCTGTCATCTAATTACTGGGGTTGAGCAAAGTTTTTTATTTTATAATTTTATATCTTTCTATTAGCACAGAGTATTTATTGAATTCTTCATTACTTTTCATTGTGAAAATGCTTCTTTTTTTCTATTCACAACTTTGTTTTAGGCATGAAGGTGCTTTTTTGAGGTTTCCTTGACCTGTGGCACTTTCAAGTAGCTGAGATCACTCACTTTTACTTCCTAAGAATTCTCCAAATGGTTATATACATATGTTTCTCTTTACTTGGCCAGCAAACTTTTATTTTAAAGATTAGTAATAGTACATGCTTTATGGATAAACATTATAGAATCATCCATAAGACTTGTTCAAACCAAAAATAGAGATATATTTCCCAAAGAGCATGAATGCAATAAATCAGGTGACCGGATTTGGGAAGGGATGGTAGTGAGCCTATTTGTAAACTTTGGGTTTCTGAATGTTAATTTTAAGTTAGCTTTTTAAAAGGCCAGTGTTTGTAGAGCTTATCCTGTCAGCAATATCCTGTGTCAATTGTCAGGTCATGTTTAGCGTGTGAAGATGTATTAATCTGCCATAGCTAGCACTGTAAGAGGCTGGGATAAATAGAGGGCTCAAGCAGATGAAGAGGGATTAACTATGTGGATTGAGCAAACTCTTCGATCACAGATCCAGTGATTTTACAAAGGATTAGTTGCTGTTTTTACAAATATTGATTACTGATTTGCTACTCAGAATGGAGATGACATAACTTGTGCGGTTGCTGTGTAGTGGGCTATGTGAAGTGTACATCATTCATATTAATGGATTTGTCATAGGCATTATAGGAACTGACAGATTTATTATAGTAGCAGTTGCTAGAACTGTTATGGTTAAGGTTGTGTCAGCATATCTATTAAAACTTCAGGATTTTAGAAGTTTATGGCATAGCTATAAAATTCATTTCCCAAGTGGAATTTGGAATACCAGTTATAGCCTGGCACATTTTTTAATGCATATTTTTACATCAGTTTGAAGGCATTTAAGTTGAAATAGAACAAGAAAATACATTACTTTGTTATATGTGTGCTACAGGTTGAGTATCTCTTACCAAAATGCTTGGAACCAGAAGTGTTTTGGACTTTAGTTGTTTTGTGTGTGTGTGTGTGTGTGTGTGTGTGTGTGTGTGTGGTGCTGGGGATTGAACCCAGAGCCTTTTGCACTTGTGCATGCGAGGTAAGCACTCTACCAACTGAGCTATATCCCCAGCCCAGATTTTTTAAAATTTTGAAATATTTGCATATGCATAATGAGATATATTGGGACTGGGATCTGGTTCTAAATGTGAAATTCATTTATGTTTCATATGTACTTTATACACATAGCCCAGAGGTAATTTTATGTAACATTTTTACTGCACCTTTGTTTTGATGTCAGGGGTAGCATTTTGTTTCTGTGGTATCATAGCTGCTCATAAAGTTTCAGATTTTGGAGCACTTGGATTTCAGATTAAGGATGTTCAACTGGTATCACAAACTTAAATTCATTTCATTTTGGGAGAAAAATGTAAATAACACTAAGAAAATCAGTAGAAAGAATTCTGTCAGAAAAAAACTCCCTTTAATATTTTTAAGAAATCAGTTTTCTTGCAGATATTTTCATTGTCACATTAGGAGGGCTTTTCAGAAACATGACTTTTATCTTGATTGGTGAATGGGAAGCTTTCTAGAAGTTGTGGTGGTGAGGGGTGGGTGGGTGGAGAGTAGTAAGGAAGTAGCATATTCCAAGCAGAGTGAAAACGGTGGACATAAGACAACACAGCTGAGTTGAAGAAGAAGAGCCAGGCATGTGATTTTGCTCAAGTGGCATCTTCATATGAGCTGAGCAGATTGTTTTCAAGTTCTATTTTTATACTATGAAACTACAAATGGGTTGTTAAATTAAATCTTCTTACCTTTGTAGGTATGCTTTTTCTGGCTAATGATTTTCGTAATATAAATTGATTTAATTTGAACTACTTAAAAGCCTGTTTTTGCTTTTCATTTTAAAAGTTTTATCATGTATCCCAGGTGCAGTGCAACATGCCTGTAATCCCAGTGTCTAGGAGACAAAGGCAGGAGGATCACAAGTTTGAGGCCAGTCTTATCAACTTAGCAAGATCCTGTCTCAAAAAAATTAAAAGGGGTAGGATGTAGCTCAGTGATAAAGTGCCCCTGGGTTCAATTCCCAGTACACCCCACACATTGTATTATATAACATTTAAAATACAATACATACTTATGACAAAGGAAAAGTTGTTGCCTTTTCTACTCCCCCCAAAAAACCACTCCCTAAAAGTAAGAGCTGCTAACAATTCTGAGTGGGTCCTTCTAGACTTTTTCCTTGAGTTGTATGAATATATACATACTAGAAAAAAATATGGAATAAGACTTTTTAAAATCAAAAAGTGTTACATCACTGTACATATTGTACATATTTCACTGCTTGCATCTTTCACTCAAGTATTATGGACATATTTCTTTTTTTATAATTTATTTTTTTAATTGTAGTTGGACAATACCTTTATTTTGCTTACTTATTTTTATGTGGTGCTGAGAATCGGACCCAGGGCCTTGCATGTGCTAGGTGAGCGTGCTACTGCTAAGCCACAACCCCAGCCCCCATGGACATATTTCTACATCTTATTACATATATTCCCACATTATATTTCTCTGGTCTTATTGAATAAATGGCTTTATAATGTTTCTCTTGCTGGATAGTCTTTCTTTTTCTTCTTCTTCTTCTTTTTTTTTTTTTGGTCACAATTTGTGTTTTGGTGAATATTGCGGCCCATACGGTATTATGTGGCTATGCTCTTGTTTGTAGGATGGATTCTTAGTTGAATTCTTAGGATGTTGTTAATTTTCATCAACAAGCTATATGAAATTACACTCCCCAAAGTAGTACAAGTACCGTTGCTTCACACCCTCCCTATTGTTTAATGTTATACATTTTTTTTTTTGGTGTTTGCTAGCCTCATAGGTTAAAAAGTAGAATACTGTTTTAATTTGTCTTCTTAAATTTTTAGTGATGTTTGTTTGTTCATTCATTTTGTTCCTTCAGCAAAATTTTGAAAGTCCTATTTCTGGGATGCTAATCTAGGCACTGGGGATACAGCTGTAGACAAGGCAGTTGTTGTCTCTGAGCTTATAGAATGAACGACCTAACGAAGGCAAAGAGACCTAGGGGGACAGACAACAAATCAGGAAATGTTCATTTTTTACTTCATGTTGGCCTTGATATATCCTTTGAGTTGCTTGGTTCATATTCTTCACCTTTTTCTGTTGAACTATTTATCTTTTTCTTACTGATTTGCCAGGAGTTCATTATCTAGTGTGACATCCAGGCAAATATTTCTCCTGTAAACACCCCCTGAAAAAGTCATCACTTGACAAGTTAATGATTTTACCAGTTCTTAGCCATGTATAGAATTATCATACCTTATTTCCTTGGTTAGTAAGAGGTAATTGGACCAAGTATTAAATTTCCCTAATTCAGCATCCTCTGAGGAATTTGTCAGAGGTATTTCTTTTTACTAATGTGATGTGTTTTTATATTTTCAAAAGTACATTAGAATTATGAGTATTGCATGAGGCTTAAGGCTATCCAGATGAAGGAGACTTAATTGACTTAATTGGTTTAAGAAATAACAGTTATTATCTTAATATTAGGAAGATAGGTAAAACGTAATTTATGTAACTTTTGTTTTTCAGTGAGAATGTACATCTTGGTCTATTCAGACATGATTTTTACTGCCTAATTATTGAAGAAAACACATAATGGAATATGCTATAAGATCTTTTCATTGATTTGAAATAAATTGTGTTATAGCATTTGTTCATTTGTTATCTGAGTGGGATGTGTATCCTTTGGATTTTAAGTGTTTTCTATATTTGTAAGAGGTTACCATATGTTTTAAATATTCATGAGAAAACTATAGGTTAAAAGCCCAGGTCATTTTGTTTTTCTGGCCTCTTCCAAGATAATTGCCGGATGTTTACTGTATAAATGAGAGACCCTACTGAACTGCCTATGGTGTGATTCAGGTGTAACTGAACTGTACTGTTTACATGACGTTTTATCACTTGTAGCATGTCATTAGCAAACATTTTATTCCATTTAATATTCCTTGACCTTCTTTTCAAAAGATTTAATCGTGACATTTCTAATTTGAATCAAAAAGTTAAACTTCAGTGGTGAAAGTCATGGCTCTTAAGTAGAGAGAAAAGGAGGTCTTGGATGATTGGGCTGTGTCACCTCTGGAGAACCTGGGCTGAGATGGTTCACATGGTGAATACATTGCTGCTTTATCTTCTAATGTCTCACTCATAACAAATACTAGTTTCTATGTTTGGCAATTGATTTTTAACATCATAGATGCTTAGTTTTTAAAAAATATGCTAAAATCGTGACTAAAAATGGGCACTTTTTATAACTGTGTGTTCTTAGTTTCTTTTTTCCTTTTTATTGTATTTCTTTCTTTGTGGTGACAGTTATAGAGTTTAAAACTGAATTGGAGTGTATTAACTGTGAAGGTAGAAATTAAGGTGGGAAATAAATGTGAAGATGATGTCTCTGCTCTTTCGTTCTGATAGTCTTTACTGTCTTGCTTCTCATTCTTCTTTTACCTCATTAGTTTCTTGAATCTTTTTCAGTGGAGAACAGCCCCTAATCGGGAACTTTTCAAGGGAAAGGGCTGTAACCATGCCTTTTGCCCCTTCACAGTACCTGGGACATTCTGGGTGCTCAGTAAATGATGAATGAACAAATGGATGTACACAGTTGATTGCTTAGTACTATTTTTTTTATTATGATGCTCTATTGAGGCTACTGTGAAAGGTTTATGAAATGTTTACAAAACTATTTTAATGTCTCAAAAGTTAGGTAGTCTATAAGTAAAAATCATTATCTGCATGATCATTTATATATCTGTCATTTTCCTTCTGTTTTCAGAGTTGTGCTGATTGCTAAGCTGTACTTATCAGTGTTTTTCTGGTTTTGCATTGAATGTTATCTTTCAGTATATTTTATAAACCCTATAAACAAGTATTAAATTAGTTTCTTAAAAATTCTGGGCAGTAACCTGGCACAGTGGTATATGCCTGTAATCCCAGCAATTTGAGAGGCTGAGGCGGATTGAGGAGGATTGCAAGTTCAAAGCAGTCTCAGCAATTTAACAATGCTCTAAGCAACTTAACAAGACCCTGTTTCAAAATAAAACATACAAGTTTGATTTTGAGTGATTAAGTGTCCTGGTGTTCAAATCTCTGGTACCAAAAAAAGAAAAAGGAAGAAAGAAAAGAAAAAAAATTTCTGAGCAGTGTAGATAATTTACCTTAAAGTAATACCTTGTATTTTAAAGACATACTTGCTGTTGATTTTGATGACACCCAGGTTTCAGAACCACTTCCTTAGAATCCTGTTGCTGCAAGTAAGATGAAAAAGACATACTTGTTCACACATTTTATCCCGATGTTGAGGTGCTACATGAATGTCTATGTTTTCCCTCTGGCCAGTTTCACATGTGGCTGTTAACAGTTATTGCCCTCTGAAGTCCAGGTCCAGAAACAGAGTTAAGCTTTTGGTTTGCATAAATTTTCAGAAATGAAAAAAAAAGGTTATACATTAACTGTTCTAATTGATGTTTTAATGCATATCGTCTAGTAATTCACTCAGTTATGTAGATAAAGTACTTTCTAATCCTTTAGGTTACCTGGTGGTGCTGAATAGTAGATTTGGACATTTTATCATTCTCAGTAGCATGTCCTTCTGTGGATTTGTTTATATGAAGTAGACAGGCATATGCTTCAAATTTTTACAGACTAGAATTGTCCTGGCTCTGAGAACTTTTATAGAGTAATTGCTGATTTGTTTTTGTACTAAGATGATCTTCATCCAGGCATATGTTCTTGCAAGGCCATTAAACTTTACACATTTAACTATAAATTTCAAGTAAGAATATGTTAACTTTACCCCTGGCTTGGCTGCTTGTTAAAGGAAAAGGCTTTTCACTTAAGCAGCAGCATAAACAAGCTGTATGTGCTTCTTGCAGGGAACCAGCTTCTGTTTGGGATTTAATATTTACCAAAAATTTGATCCAGACCAACAGTATTTTGGAAGCATTGTCTGAAAAAATGTGCAGGATATACACTTATAGGTATTCTGTAACCTTCGCCTTAAGTTTAACATAGCTGTTCTTGAGTTATGTACTTGGGATGCCTGGTTTTATACTCTGTAGAATTGCTTTAAGTGCATTTTGCTTTGGCATTAGGCCATTGGCCCAGTGTGAATGATGTTATTCAAAACAGCCCTTTGAAACTTTTGTTTTATATATTGTAAAAATGTTATTGAGGACATTGAAAACACATGGGAGAAATTTATTTCTCATTTCAGTACCAGGAGCCAGGAGTAGTTACATGTTCTTTCCTGAGCCATGTTCTGTATTCATCTTGTGGGCAATGGCACACATAATCTCTTGCTTCATGTTTGGGGCTATAAAGCTTATAACTGAATTTTTGGCCTATTCCTAACAAGTTTAAGTAACATTATAGTTCCAACTAGTTTTGTGTCCCACTCATCTCCTTAGTTTTGCCTTAATTAAAAAAAAATCTTAAAATAATGGCAATTACAGAAAGTTTGCAACAATAGTATAGATAATTCCCATATACCCTTTGCTCAGATTGGCCTAACATTACCACTTTATGCAGATATTTGTTTTATCACTCCTATTTCTGTTTCTATGTCTCTTCCTCTCCCCACACTGATATCTCTTATTTGCTTTTAATTTGCCTCACCAAATGTTTCTGAACCTTTGAAATACTTCTTGGGGGGAATGAGGCAATGCATTACTGAATTAATGATAATAGTGGATAAGAGTATGCAAACTTCATTCCTATATTGAACAGAGAATTATATGAATACCTCTTGTTCTAGGTGGAAAGAAGACACATTGTGTGTGTGTGTGTTTGTGTGTTGTGTGTGTGTGTTTGGGGGAGAGAAAGGGAGACAAAGAGAGAAGACAAAGCACACAGGCCTGATTTTTAAGAACATGCTTATAATGCTTCAAAGAAGGGTAGTTACTGTAAATGGCAGATGAGGGAAAATGCCAATGATTTTTTTTATTTCAATAGAAATCAAGGAGTTGCCTTCTTAAATAAAAGCAGATAATGAATACTAAAGCATGAAAATGATTGGGACTATATTTGCTTTAATAATCAAGCATTCAGAGTGGGACTATGAATACTGTGAGAGCCTTTAATTCAATTATGTTTATCTTTTATTAAGTTGGTCATAAAATAATTTCAGGTTTGATGGCTTTCAAACTACAGGATTTACTTTTTTAAAAAAGCTTACTTTGTGTCAGATACGGTAGTGCACACCTATAATCCCAGTGACTCAAGATGCTGAGGCAGGAGGATTTCAAGTTCAAGGTCAGCCTGGGCAACTCAGTGAAACCTATCTCTAAGTAAAAAATAGGGCTGGGAGCCAGACGCAGTAGTGCACGCTTGTAATCCCAGTCTCTCAGGAGGCCAAGGCAGGAAGATCACAAGTTAAAAGCCAGCCTCAGAAACTTAGAAAGGCCCTAAGCAACTTAGCAAGATGCTGTCTCTAAATAAAATATAAAAAGAACTGGGGATGTGGCTCAGTGGTTACGTACCCCTGGGTTCTGGCTTCAGTACTACAACAAAGCAAAACAAACTCATTGTAACCACACCTCAAGTATAAGATTCTTTTGGGAGATGGGGATAGGATGAAAATTGTTTGTGCACCTGTTCTCTTTCTTCAGGGCAATAATAAATGTAAGCTTTATTTTATTATTTACCATAAAGTACAGAAGGTGCTATAACTTCATATTTGTATTTCAGATACTTCAGATATAATTCTGTGTTATTAATGACTCAAAAATTGGGTGTCAGCAATTTAAAAAATGGAATAAAGTGAATTTAGACAATGTTACAAATTATAAATGATTTTCATATTCTTAAAATTATTTTAAAAATTTATAGCTTAAAGCAAACATAAAACTGTTGCAAAAATAAATAAATGAATGAATCGTCCTCTGGCCTATTTGAAAATAATACAGTGGAGTGGAAAGGAGCTAAAGAATTCAGTCTAAATTATGGTCAGTTATTGTTTCTAAGAAATTTGTTAGAGAAATCTGCATACAAAAGAGCTTCCTTTTCCATTCATAAATATCAGTTTTCTGAGCATTAATTTGTTCCAGGTTTGTGTATATGCATTTTTAAACCAAAATAGAAGTCTTTTTAAAAGACATGCTTAGGAAACAAAATTCACATCTTGTAGATGATGAAATAAATACTCTAGATTTTAAATGCATGATAATTTTAAGATATCATCATCTCCTATTAAGGCACTAATTTTAAATAACAGTGATTAATGCCGTACAAGAGTAATCCGGTAGTGTTGTCTTATATATCTTCTACAGATGGCATTTATTTATTCCATCAACAGCATTTCAGAAAATTGGCTTTGTAGGAAGGCAGACTTGGGGTCCCAGCTCCACTTTTTGAGTATGACCTTGATTCCCCATTGGTAACATAGAGCTAATAATACCTACCTCTTGGGGTTGTATGAGAATGAAATGAGATGATGATAGTATCATGCTTATTTTGTGGTTAAGTCTCAATAAAAATTAGCTGTTGCAGTTACTACCTCATTGAACCATGCTGATGTTTGCAGTCATGCCATGGATAGTTCCTTTTTTCTTTTCTTTTCTTGTAATATCTTCATTAGTTTTTGGTATTAGAAAAATATTGTCCTGATAAAATGAGTTCAGGGGTGCCCCATTCTTCTTTTTCTTAATTTTTCTTGTTATATATGACAGAAGAATGCATTACAATTCATACTACACATATAGAGCATAATTTTTCATATCTCTGGTTATATACAATGTATATTCACACCATTTGTCTTTTCATACATGTACTTAGGGTAATGATGTTAATTTTATTCCACGATCTTTCCTACCCCCATGTCACCTCCTTTCCCCTCCAACCCTTTGCCCTATCTAGAGTTTATCTAATCCTCCCTTGCTCCCCCTCCCAACCCCACTATGAATTAGCCTCCTTATATCAGAGAAAACATTTGGCTTTTGGTTTTTTGGGATTGACTAACTTTACTGCTTCACTCTTCTTGCTAAGTATTGCTTTAGCTGTTCTGGTTCTCTTATTTTTCCAGATGAATTTCATGACTGCTTTTTCTATTTCTATGAGGAATGTCATTGGGATTTTAATTGGAATTGCATTAAATCTGTATAATGCTTTTGGTAGTATGGTCATTTTGACAATATTAATTCTGCCTATTGAAGAACAAGGGAGATCTTTCAATCTTCTAAGGTTATCTTTAATTTCTTTCTTTAGATTTCTATAGTTTTTGTTGTAGAGGTCTTTTACCTCTTTTGTTAGGTTGATTCCCAATTTTTTTTTTGAGGCTATTGTAAATGGAGTAGTTTTCCTTGTTTCCCTTTCAGAGGATTTGTGAATAATAAAGAGAAATGCATTTGATTTATGGGTATTGATTTTATATCCTGCTACTTTGCTGAATTCATTTACTAGTCCTAAAGTTTTGTGGTGGAATTTTTTGTGTCTTCTAGCTATAGAATCATATTGTCAGCAAATAATGCTAATTTGAATTCTTCTTTTCCTATATGTATCCCTTTCATTTCTTTTGTCTGTCTAATTGCTTTGGCAATTGTTTCAAGAACTATATTAAATAGAAGTGGAGAAAGAAGGCATCCCTGTCTTGTTCCAGTTTTTAGAGGGAACACTTTCAATTTTTCTCCAATTAGACTGAAGTTGGCCTGGGGCTTAGCATAGGTAGCTTTTATGATGTTGAGATATGTTACTGTTCTCCCTAGTTTTTCTAGTGTTTTGAACATGAAGGGGTGCTGTATTTTGTCAAATGCTTTGTCTGCATCTATTGAGATGATCATATGGTTCTTGTCTTTAAGTCTGTTGATGTGATGAGTTACATTTATTGATTTCCATACATTGAACCAACCTTGCATCCCTAGGATGAACACTGCTTGATCATGGTGCACTATCTTTTTGATGTGTTTTTGTATTCAATTTGTTAGAATTTTATTGTAATTTTTTGCATCTATGTTCTTTAGAGATATTGGTCTGAAGTTTTCTTTCTTTGATGTGTCTTTGCTTGGTTTTGGAATCAGGGCGATATTGGCATCATAGAATGAGTCTGGAAGTGCTCCCTCTTTTTGTATTTCCTGAAATAAATTGATGAATATTGGTTTAGTTCTTCTTTAAAGGTCTTGTAGAACTTGGCTGTGTATCCATCCAGTCCTGGGCTTTTCTTGATTGGAAGGCTTCTGATGGTGTCTTCTGTTTCATCACTTGAAATTGATCTGTTTAAAGATAATTTGCCCAAATTGAGTATCATCCTGATTCAATTTGGGCAAATTATATGACCCTAGAAATTTGTCAATATATTTATTGGAGTATAAGTTTTCAAAATAATTTCTAAGTATCTTCTGTATTTCTGTAGTGTCTGTCATGATATTTCCTTTTTCATCACGTTAGTAATTTGAGTTTTTTCTCTCTCCTTCTCTTTGTTAGTAAGGCTAAGGATTTGTCAATTTTATTTATTTTTTCAAAAAAATTTTGTCAAATTTTTCAATTGTTTTCTTTTGTTTCAATTTCATTGATTTCAGCTCTGATTTTTTTTCCTTTTTATAATCTTTTTTTTAATTATTTTATTGTTGGTTGTTCAAAACATTACATAGTTCTTATTATACCATATTTCACAGATTGATTCAAGTGGGTTATGAACTCCCATTTTTACCCCGTATACAGATTGCTGTGTCACATCAGTTACATTTCCATTGATTTACAAATTGCCTTTCTAGTGACTGATGTATTCTGCTGTCTATCCCATTCTCCATTGTCCCCTCACCCCTCCCCTCCCCTCCCCTCCCCTACTCTCTCTCCATCCCCTCTACTATAAATCGTTTCTTCCACTTATATAATTTTTCTCCTACTCCTCCTTTCCTCTTATATGTAATTGTGTATAACCCTGAGGCTCACCTTCCAATTCCATGCAATTTCCCTTAACTCTCACTTTCCCTCCCACCTATCATCCCTGTTTAATGTTATTCTTCTTCTCCAGCTCTTCATCTCTACCCTGTCCTTGGTTACTCCCCTTATATCAAAGAAGACATTTGACATTTGTTTTTTAAGGATTGGCTAGCTTCACTTAGCATAATCTGCTCTAATGCCATCCATTTCCCTCCAAATTCTATGATTTTGTCATTTCTTATTGCAGAGTAATACTCCATTGTGTATAAATACCACATTTTTTTAATCCATTCATCTATTGAAGGGCTTCTAGGTTGGTTCCACAATCTTGCTATCGTGAATTGTGCTGCTATGAACATCGATATAGCAGTGTCCCTGTAGCATGCTCTTGTTAGGTCTTTAGGGAATAGACCGAGAAGGGGAATAGCTGGGTCAAATGGTGGTTCCATTCCCAGCTTTCCAAGAAATCTCCATACTGCTTTCCAAATTGGCTGCACCATTTTGCAGTCCCACCAACAATGAACAAGTGTACCCATTTCCCCGCATCCTCGCCAGCACTTGTTGTTGTTGGACTTCTTAATGGCTGCCAATCTTACTGGAGTAAGATGGTATCTTAGGGTGGTTTTGATTTGCATTTCTCTGACTGCTAGCGATGTTGAGCATTTTTTCATGTACTTGTTGATTGGTGAAAGACCTATACAATGAAAACTACAGAACCCTAAAAAGAGACATAGAAGAAGACCTCAGAAGATGGAAAAATATACCCTGCTCATGGATAGGCAGAACTAACATCATCAAAATGGCGATATTACCAAAAGTTCTCTATAAGTTCAATGCTATCCCAATCAAAATCCCAACAGCATTTCTTGTAGAAATAGATAAAACAATCAGGAAATTCATATGGAATAATAAAAGACCCAGAATAGCAAAAACAATGCTAAGCAGGAAGTGTGAATCAGGCGGTATAGCGATACCAGACTTCAAACTATACTACAGAGCAATAGTAACAAAAACAGCATGGTACTGGTACCAAAACAGGCGAGTGGACCAATGGTACAGAATAGAAGACACAGTAACCAATCCGCAAAACTACAACTATCTTATATTTGATAAAGGGGCTAAAAGCATGCAATGGAGGAAGGATAGCATCTTCAACAAATGGTGCTGGGAAAACTGGAAATCTATTTGCATCAAAATGAAACTGAATCCCTTTCTCTCGCCATGCACAAAAGTTAACTCAAAATGGATCAAGGAGCTCGATATTAAATCAGAGACACGGCGTCTGATAGAAGAAAAAGTCGGCTATGATCTACATACTGTGGGGTCAGGCCCCAAATTCCTCAATAGGACACCCATAGCGCAAGAGTTAACAACCAGAATCAACAAATGGGACTTACTCAAACTAAGAAGTTTTCTCTCAACAAAAGAAACAATAAGAGAGATAAACAGGGAGCCTACATCCTGGGAACAAATCTTTACCCCACACACTTCAGATAGAGCCCTAATATCCAGAGTATACAAAGAACTCAAAAAATTAGATAATAAGATAACAAATAACCCAATCAACAAATGGGCCAAGGACCTGAACAGACACTTCTCAGAGGAGGACATACAATCAATCAACAAGTACATGAAAAAATGCTCAGCTCTGATTTTAATTATTTCCTGTTTTCTGCTGCTTTTGATGTTGATTTGTTGTTTTTCTAGGGCTTTGAGATGTAATGTGAAGTCATTTGTTTGTTGATATTTTCTTCTTTTAAGGAATGAACTCCATGCAATGAACTTTCCCCTTGGTTCTGCCTTCATAGTGTCCCAAAGATTTCAATACGTTGTGTCTGTGTTCTCATTTACCTCTAAGAATTCTTTAATCTCCTCTTTGATGTCTTTTGCAACCCATTGTTCATTCAGTAGCATATTATTTAGTCTCCAGGTGCTGGAGTAGCTTTTGTTTTTTATTTCATCATTGATTTCTAATTTCATTCCATTACAATCTGATAGAATGCAGGTATATATTTGCTAAGAGTTGCGTTATGGAATAATATATGGTCTGTTTTAGAGAAGGATCCACGTGCTATTGAGAAGAAAGTGTATTCGTTCATTAAAGGATGAAATATTCTATATATGTCAGTTAAATCTAAGTTATTGATTGTATTATTGAGTTCTATAGTTTCTTTGTTCAGCTTTTGTTTGGATGATCTATCCAGTGGTGAAAAAGGTGTTTAAAGTCACCCAGAATTATTGTGTTGTGGTCTATTTGACTCTTGAACTTGAGAAGAGTTTTTTTTTTTTTTTTTTTTTTGATGAATGTAGATGCTCCATTGTTTGGAGCATATAAATTTATTATTGTTATGTCTTTTTGATGAACGGTTCCCTTAAGCAGTATGAAATATACTTTTTTATTCCTTTTGATTAAATTTGGCTTGAAGTCTACTTTATATGATATGAGGATGGAAACCCCTGCTTGCTTCTGCAGTCCATGTGAGTGATATGATTTTTCCCAACCTTTTACCTTCAGTCTGTGGATGTCTTTTCTTATGAGTCTCTTGGAGGCAGCATATTGTTGTGTCCTTTTTTTTTTTTTAATTCATTCTGCCTGTCTATGTCTTTTGATTGGTGAGTTTAGGCCATTAACATTCAGGGTTATTATTGAGACATGATTTGTATTGCCAGCCATTTTTGTTTATTTTTGGTATTTAACTTGACTTGGTTTCCATTAGTTTAATACTTCTCTTTGCTGATTTTCATTGTTGTTTTTCAGTTCTTCTTTATGGAATATTTTTCTGAGGATGTATTATAATGAAGGCTTTCAAGTTGTAAATTCTTTTAACTTTTGTTTATCTATCATCAAATCTAAAGCTTAATTTTGCTGGATATAAGATTTTTGGTTGGCATCCATTTTCTTTCAGAGCTTGATATATGTTGTTCCAGGATCTTCTAGCTTTCAGAGTCTGGGTTGAAAAATCCCCTATATGTAATCTGATTCCTTTCTCTCATGGCTTTTAATATTTTCTCTTTATTCTGTATTTTAGGCATTTTCATTATAAAATGCCTTGGTGTGGATCCGTTGTGATTTTGTACATTTGGCATTCTGTAAGCCTCCTGAATTTGGTTTTCCAATTCATTTTTTAAAATTTTTATTTATGTATTTTTTTAGTTATTGATAGTCCTTTATTTATTTCACGTGGTGCTGAGAATCGAACCCAGTGCTTCACACATGCCAGGCAAGTGCGCTAAAACTGAGCCCCAGCCCCAGCCCTCCAATTTATTCTTAATGTTTGGAAAATTTTCTGATATTATTTCATTGAATAGATTGTTCATTCCTTTGGTTTGGAACTCTATTGCCTATCCCAATAACTCTTAAATTTTGTCTTTTCATGCTATCCCATATTTCTTGAATGTTCTGCTCATGATTTCTTACCATTTTCACTGTGTGGTCTACATTCTTTTCAAAATAATATATTTTGTCTTCATTGTCTGAGGTCCTTTCTTCCAAGTCATCTAATCTGTTGGTGATGCTTTTGATTGAACTTTTAATTTGGTTTGTTGTTTCTTTCATTTCAAGGATTTCTGTTTTATTTTTTTTAAGAACCTCTATCTCCCTATTTTGCTTCCTGTGTTTGTTTATGTAGCTCATTGTCAAAATGATCTTTTGCTGCCTGTATTTGCTCTTTTATATCCTTTAATTCGCAGAACATTTTAATAATGTACATCCTGAACTCCTTCTCTTTAATTTCTTCTGCTGTGCTGGCCATGGATTCTAATAATGTGCTATCTTGATTTGTTTGGGGCACTTTATTCCCTTGTCTTTTCATATTGCCTGTGTATCTTCCCTTCTAGCTCTGTGGATCCGAGGTGTTACCTTTTTTTACCCAATAGGCTTATAGTGCCCCTGTAGGGATCCAATACCTCTTCTTTGAGGTGAAGGATAATGTTAACAGATCTCAATATAAATAATATACACCCTAAAAACAAATGTTTGCTATTAAGACATTTACAGTTTAGTCACAATGTACAGAAATGGTGAATTCAATTATTATCTACAATATACTCAGTAGGTTTGTAAAAGAGTTTACAATTTCTGATGGTGGACAAAGAATGGGGGTGAGGAGTAGGATGATATGCTGAGGAGGTAGGAGGTAAGGATATAGAGTTATTATATCTTAGAAAGTGTGAAAGAGAAATCTAAAGAGGAAGATCAGTAGCAGAAAAAAGGAGAGGAATTAATTTGGGGTAGACAAATAAGTGGGAACACAGAGTATACAAAACAAACATATACATTAATAAAAATAAAAATGTTAAAACAGTAGAAATTGGTGGGAAAAAAGAAAAAAAGAAAAATAAAAGAATATACAACACAACTTTAATATACTATCCAGACGTCCCACTCCTCAAAATCCTCTTTCATGCAAAGTACTTGGTTTCACATATGTTGGGGATTTGAGGGCAGGATAATAGAGAGGGAGAAGAAAAAAAAAAGCTTGAAGGAATAAACAGGGATTGTTCCGGTTGGAGATCAGTATCTTTCCTACTTCCTTTCTCATCCAATAGGTGGGGTTGTCTGTTGTTGGTTGGTATCTCTACCCTCAGGATGGTGAGGGTAATCAGGGTGTCACTACACTGGGGAAGCGGCTGCTAGGGAGAGGGGGGAGTTAGAAACTGGGTACCTGGCCAGCTGGAGTTCCAAACTGGGAGTTGCCCCCACTGAAGATGGTGATGAAGGTGGCCCAAGATGGAGGCTCCTACTCTCAGCAGTAGGGTGTCCAGTCGGGTGAGGGGAACCCAGTGATGGTGTTGGATAATGAGTTCAGAGAGGAGCTCTGTGGAGTGCAGTGTGTGGCTATCAGCTGACTTCAGGGCCTGTGTGAAGTCCCCGGGTGCAGGAGGGCTACTGTGCCTAGGGGACTATCTCTGCTGTTGCAGAGTCCAAGATGGCGGTGACTAGGAGAGCCCCATGTTGGTAGATGGGGGTCCACATGGGGTGGTGGCCAAGTTCCTGTGGGTGGGAAGCTGCTGGGTGTCCTCTGTGGGAGTGGCCTTGGTGATTTATGCTTGAGTGGCCAAAAGTTCTTCGTGGGTGCTGCTGCTGCTGGTCTCGCTCAGTACCAGGTAGCCCTGCGTGGGCAAGTAGTTGGGAGACCTACTCTGTCACTGAAGCATCCTGGATCCCTGGAGGAGTCAGTGCTTCCTGCGCAGGGGCAGGAGTATAGCTGGCAGTGAAGCAGTATTCTCACTACTTGAGTCCCAGGTCATGGAGCGACACAGAATGCTGCCTCCCTCCGACCTGCCATCTTGGATCCTCTCCCATGGATAGTTCTTTAAAAAAGGATTCTTAAGATTATTAGTATAGAGATGTGGAAAAAGTTGTGTTTGATAAGAGATAACAGGTAAGGAATAAAGGAGTAGGACCGATTATTAATTGCTATTCTTTACATTTTATACATGTATTATTTGACTTTCTCCTAAATGCCTTCAAAAATTTTCAATATTGAGTTTTATTTTTCCAGGTTGCCTTCTTTAAGTAATATTTAGAGAAGGGCCGGCAAATAATGTACAATAGTGAATATTTGTTTAATAAGTGAATGGATTGTACCTTTTCATTTATACTAATCATACATATAGTACCTTTTGGTGCTTTTTCATGGATCAGATTTTTTTTTTTTTTGGCCAAATATCTACAAGTGGAAAGAATTTTGTATTGTTTGACTTTCATGTTTTTATTCAAGTGGTTTATTTTCATCTTATTGTTTTCTTATGTGTAGAACAAGGGACTTGTGACATATCTGTCATTTAAAAAATATAGTAATTATAAGAACTAACATCTCTTAAAGGATTATCCTCAGTGTTGACCTTCTAAATTCCCACAGTATTTCTCCAGAGTATGCTGTCTTATTATGTATGTTCAAAAATAAAGCTTAATGCATTGAAGTAACCTCCTAAGTCACAAAACTAATGGTTAAGGGGCAATTTGAATAGAAAACCCAGGATTTTAACCACAGTTTAAAGATATAATATCAGATTTGGGACATCTTGATTGTGGTAAAGAAAAACTTTAAAACCTAATTCATAATTATATATATTGAGTTTTTAAATAAGAGTTCCTATGAAAATTTTGATACATTTAGGATTATGGTTATAGTTTAAGGAGAAATGTGTATTCCATTTTAAGGTTGTGTTTCATTTTTTCAAGGTGTTTGTTTCTTGGAGGCTATTGTTTTTCGGAATTCAGTTAATTTTGGGGACAGAGCAGATGATTAAAATATAGACAAATACAAAGTAGTTGAGAAATTATTCTATGTAGATGATTCAATTTGGTTTTTATTCTTTCTGTGAAATTTAAAGACCTATTATTAAAGTTTTTATAAATATAAAAAGAGGGTACCTTATATAAATATATGATTATAATCTTGTCTCCATTGTGGAATTTCTCATATTGAATTCTTATTTTTGAATGATTGATTCAGTATATTCATATACTATCATCCCTGGAAATAGTTGAGAGATTCTTACAGAGTTTTCCACAAATCAATAAATTTGGCATTTTAAAATTTAAAAAAATATATATTTTTAATCCTAAAGGAACAAACAATATATTACAAAAATGTGATACCTGATGGTCTATCATTAGATCAAAGAATGAGAAATCTTAAAGAGATTTTTTTTCTCATCTTGGTTGATGAGAAAAGGGCAGCAATCCTATATTAAAGACTTGTTTAAAAAAAGCTATCCACAGACAATAATCAGATAGTTACACATACTCTAAAGATTAAACAGTTCTAAGTGATGGGAAAAGATAATTGAACCCTATTGGTGATATAGTTCCCACATACTTTTGGCCTGTAACTTTTTGACTCTGATTCTAGTGGATACTGATTAACATACTTTATTTCGGGTTTCTCCTAATTATTCTGCAATATTGCCATTTGAATTTTATATATTTTGGTAGATTTCCATGAAAACTAGTGCAGCCATAAATAAGTAAGTAAATCAATAAATATTTGATATAAAATAGAAGCTTTTGATTGGATTCTGAATAAACAATCTTTGTATTATATTCATGAGCACTTCTTCCATGCGTATAGATAATAATATTGATAGCTATTGTTGTCTTCTTTGGTCCCACATAGATTTACTGAAGGCATATTGGAATTCTCTTGAGGTTTATTGGAATTTCCATTTCATGAAGTAGAGTGAATAAAGGCAAAGTTGAATTACCCTAATGGTTTTTCAGTTTTTGCTTGGTAGCTTTCAAAGTGGCATGCCACTTTACAGAAAAGGGAGGAGACTAACAGATGGTAAACCTGTGATTGCAACCTCTGCTTTTGCCCTGTGTCATTACATAGACTGCTCTATCAGTCTTTAAGGCCTTGTCCCCACAGCCTAATCCTCCTGAGAATTCTGTGGTTCTGCTAATTAGAAGTTGACCATCTTTGTGTCTAGGCATGCTGTGAGCCTTTTCTGTCTTTGTTTTTAAAGGAAATATCATGATAACTTTAGAGTCACCAGTATTAGTCTTACTTGGTTAATCCCTTCTGAAGAAATAGTGGTGAGAAAACAAGCTCCATGTCACAAAATTAGTCATCTTTCAGAATTATTATTTTCTTAAAAGTTATTGTTTGCTATGTCTATTGAATATATAATGATTAAATATATAATAATTTTCTTTTTGCCACTAAAAAACTGATAAAAGGACTTGAAATTCCAGTTTTCTGTGTAGAAAATAATTATTAGAATATGGAAAATATTTAATTTATATGCTTATTTTCTTTCACGGACATTAATAGGCTAACATACTAGCTAGAAATAAAACGTTTGAAATGATGTGAAATTTTTCTATGCTAGATCTAAAGGAATTGACCACTCCCCCCCCCCCCCAAAATATGAACAGTTTCCACAGTTGGTATCTTTGAAAGTTAAATTAATTTTGGATCTTGGCCAGTTGTTAAAGCATAAGAAAAACATGAGTATGCATATAGTTTATGGAGTCCTAACCTGTTTTTTATGTTTTAGATGAGGAAATGGAGTCCTAGATAGACCAAGTGACATATTTAAGGTCACAGATTTATAGAACTAGGATTTGATTATAGACGTCTTTAACCTATACTGTGGGTTTTGAAGTCAGTATTAATGTTAAGCTAAACTCTGGATATCTGCTGTATCACTAAACTATTTTTAATATATATATATATATATATATATATATTTGTGTGTGTATCTATCTATATATACATATAATATATACACACAAATATATAACATACTTACATAACATGTCCATATTTTCAAGTTAAGTTTAGGTTTCTTTGTACAGAGTCTTATTTTGTTTTGTTTTTCATTTTGCAGATATAATAGTGAATTATTTTTACTTAAAAATTTTTAAGAATAATAAGAAAAAGAGGGTCAGTGACTTTGCATCTTTGCGTCTTCTACCTATTTTCTAGAATCAGGAAAATGACACCCAAGTTTATGTGTGCAATTGCAAAGTAGTGAACTAATATGATAAGTTCTGAGCCAGTCATAGCTCTGGAGACTGAGGCACATCTATAGACTGTTTTCCTAAAGCTCAGTACCCAATATACTCTTCAACCAAATTGTTGTAAAGATACTGGCATCATCTGGAAGACATTGGAGACAAAACATTTTTATTACCTTATACAAGATTATGATGCATTGGAATATTGGCATTATGAAATAGCACCTGAAAATGTACTTCAATTCTGATGGCCACTTCTTTTTTTTAAATTAAATTTTTTTTGTGTTTGTGATGGCTGGGGTCATGATCACTTCTTAAGAAAAATTAGGCAATTAAACAACCAGGAGAGGTTACTCCAGGAGGAGAAGGAGAGAGTATTCCAGCTTGAAATGAGATTGTGTTCTAGGAAAATTAAAGCCTAATATAATGCGATTTATTTTATTATTATTATTTTTTCCACTCTCACATAACATTTTATTTCTCTTTAATAGATCACATGTTCCTCCATATATATATAATGCGATTTAAATAAAGCAATCATTGAGTGGCTAGGTACATTTTGAAAATGGGTCTGTTTACCAAATTCAGGGAATACTGCCTGACCAGGGAGTGTTATGAAGTTCATTACATGAATTTAGAAGAGAACAAAGGAAGCACTGTGTCTCCCCCAGAGGGTGGTCAATTTAGGGACCCAGTATCCCAAGTATAAGGTGAAAATGAAGATTTAAAAAAGGTTTACATAAACGTATGGATGTTTTGTTCATGTGAATTAGAGGAGCTTATCCTTAACTTTTTGTAATTGAAGGAAAACATTTACATCATGTAGTGACTCAAAATATTTGACTGAATAGACCAAGAAGATTGTGATTCAAAGAGAGAAGTCTCATGAGCAAAAAAAAAAAAAAAAAAAAAAAAAAAAAAAAAAAAATCCTTGTTATATCTCTTCCTTCCTTTTCAATATAAAAGAAAAGAAACTTTTTAGTTGCATAAAAGTAGTGGAAAAAATTATATGACTTGAAAGTTTTAGGGTTCATATTGAAGACTATATAAATGCCAACTAATAAGGAGAAAAGGTGAGGCTCAGAAACTTAGCAGAAATTTTGTATAAAGTCTAAATTGAACAATCATAAAAGTGTGAACATATTATTACAATGAAGGCTGTAATATTATGATTTATTAATTATAAAAGTAAAATAAGGTTTCATATACTTTAGAAGTCTACATATAAATTGGTCATCAAAGTTGCTTATCAAAAATTAAAATTAAAAAGGATAATAAAAAATAGTTGTTTGTCTATTTTGAAAATGTTTGAGTCACATCTTTTATGAAACATACCTATTTAATCCCACATGAAGAACCAAGTAGGTAGAAAGGAAACTGAATAAAAAGTTAATTCAAGACCTAAGTATTTAAAATTTCTACAGATCTCTTTCTCATATTTCAAGCATTTTTTTAAAATTGCAGTGATACAGGATGGATTTTAGATCTTGTTAGCCATATCCATGGACACATAGTCTTCAAAAGCAGTGATCTCCTCCTCCAACTTTATCATTGTCAAGTACGCTCTGGATTTGAAGTTTTAAAATTCCATATCCCACCAGAACTAGTTGAGAGGAGTCTAGATAGAGCCTTCTGTTTGAATGCTTCTGATGTGTCCCTCTACTTTTGCTACAGCTGTCTCATCCTCCTGAGGTTTCATGTCGAGTAAAAGTTGCAGGTTGGAAGGAGACCCCTTTCTTGCTCAATTGCCCGAGCAACTAAACATGGGTGTTAGTTCTAATGTCTGATTTTTTGACCTGCTTTAGAAAAGTGGAACTATCAAATAAGAAATGTAAGTTCCTTTTAGAAAAAGAAAACTGGCCTTTCTTCATTTCCTCATGGTACTGAAAACTTGTGGCCCCTTAACCAAGCCCATGTAGTAATTTTCTGTAGTATAAATAGACTGGTCTAGAGTATGGGTTAATGTTTTTCCTCCCTTAGTTAGAATATAATTTATTCATTTCACTTTTACCTTATCAAAGGAAATCTTTAAATTGCTTTGAAAATAACTACAGTGTTTAACTTGATAGTTTCTAAGTCATGCTTTTATTGTCTTTCTGATGAACATTCTCTAGACAGCATAGTATTACATTAGCATCCTTTCAACTAATAGTTGCAGTTATACTAACATCTTAGTGGTTTATTATAATAATGAATTAAATCTAGCATATATTGAATGTCTACAGTATGTTAAAGGACTATGGTCTGTTTTAAAACTTATTTTTAGGATAAGGGTATGTTTGATAGTGTTAATAGATCTAATAGTATAATTGTAAATTCACTGGCATGTTGTATAATTGGGTGTTTTCAGTTTCTTATAGGAGCTAATGTAATTGTGCACAGCAAATGTTTGGCAGTTCTTCATATTGCCCGCTAGGTAGATTTGTGCTAGTCTTAACTTCCTTTTCATGATGTATTATTATTATCAATTATTATTATCAATACAATGATGTATTATTATTATTAAAATCTAATTTGTAGTATTTTAATTCTTTGGATCAATCTGAGTCTTCTTAGCTGGTAAAATACTATTTTTCACTATACCACTATTTATAGGTATAGTGGAATGAGTCTAAATGATGTGAGAATTCATTTTTAAAAATCTTGTAGTAAAAAAATAAAATCTTGTAGCAAATTTCCAATTTCTTGCAGCCATCAGAAGGTAGTAAGTATTTATATGTTTATGGTGCTACACAACTCAAATGGACTCAAATGGTTCTTCTGAGGAATAAATATAAAATATTTAAGGGGAATACTACTGATGTACTTTTGAAAATTTTCATATAGCTGTTAAGCAAATTCTGAATATTGGACAAGTAGCAATAATTTCAGTTAAAAATGTCTTGCTTCCCTCCTCCCCAGGAATGAAAGTAAATATTTTTGCATTAGAAATATGAATTTAAAATCAGAATAAGTATTGCCTATGATATGAAATATTATTATGATTTATCAGGTAGAAATTTAATTAACATTTTTCTTAAAGCAAAACACTCAAGTTATGTATATATTCACCTGAGCAAAATCTAACATCCCTCTCTTTCTTCTCTTTCCCCATTCTTCTCCCTTCTTTTTTTTTAAACTTGAAAGCTATGCTAAAAGTTATAATTTGAGTTTTCTTAAGATTTGGAAATTATTTATTCTGAATGTAAAGAACATGTAACTCCTCAGGGAACTAAATCAGACCACTATCATCACTATCACTATACTGTTTTGTGCTTACTGAGTGAAATTAATCCATCAGGGAACTGAAATTAGTGATTTAACTTTAAGGTTTATTTCTTCAGGAAATGTGTCTATAATTTTATACCCACAGTACCATAATTCCTGGGATATTTTTTAAAAGCTGATAAAATTTTGTGATGAATTTATTTATAATAAGCTTCCTACCAAACACATTTCTATCATATGCTATATTAAAACTTATTCTATTGGATGTATTCCATAGAAACTTTAATTAAATTGGTGGTTTTCAATTGTTAGAATTCTAGTAAAATGCTGGGTATAACTATTATATTTCTAATGAAGTTTATAAAAATGGTGGATCCTTGTGAAACTATTGAGTTACCTATCACCCATCACCATAAATTCACAAATTTGTAATTTGACTTAACTCTAGGTTTAATCTTTAGATTTTTTATAGGGACCCAATATTTGTTTTTGATTGTTTCGTCAGATAAATCTAGTTTTTAGACTGTTTTCCCTAGAAAAACCTAAAGAATACTCATTTACTTGAATGTCTGTGAGATTATCTGCAAATACAATCACGGAGAAAGAATATTTGATAGGGCTCAGAGAAACAAATTTTAGCATTTAATTTTGAGAAAAATAATTTTATGTTTACTTGGTAGGAATAAGGATATGCAAGTAACAGTCAAAATGCATTGAAATTCTTGAAGAGTTAATCTATAGAAATGTAAAGAATTATATGATTTTTAAAAATTTCTGACCTTTCTTTCAGGGATTTATTGCATTTATCCATTAATAATTTTTAAGTCCTGTCCTTATAGAAATATAAATAGAAAAATATCACCCTCTCAAGATCATTCAGTTGTAGAACATTTCTGTATTTGGGGACTATAATATATTAAGACATAGGAGGGAAGAACATTTTTTTTTTTTTTTTTTTTTTTGCTCTTGAGATTTATAGGAAAAGAGGGACTAGTCTATGGAATGGACCTGAAACAAGACTAATGGGAATTTAAACAATTTCAATAATTAAAAGTACACTGAATCTAATGAGGTCTGGCACTTGGTTTTTCTAAAATGCATTATCCACCTCAATTTTGTTTTTCTTCTTCACTTTCCACAGGAAACCAGTTTCTTCCAATTGCAGCACAGGACCTTCCTTTCATCCTGAAGGCTGGCTACCTTGAAAAACGCAGAAAAGGTAGGCTGTAAGAGTATAATGAAAAATCTAAAAATGGTTTCCTCCTTAGATAAAATATAAAGAGAGAATACTGCAGTATATATGCAGTATACATGTGTAGCCAGTATGCTCTTTAAGTAGAAGAGTTTAGGACCATAAGAAAATCTGGATGACATATCCAAACCATAAAATAATATAACTTTTAGCTTTAAATCATTTTAAATAACAAAACATTAGGTCAGGTTTTTAGTTGTCAGCCTGAGCTGTTTATGAATTATTCAGGCCCTCTTTCCCATCCTCTAGGAAAGCTGTGGGCCATCACTGTTCCCAAGGACGGGATTTCTCACTGTTAATCATCCTGTTGAGCAGCATTCTGTCCTGCACCCAACCTGGCACACACCAGGACTGGTTCAGATCAAGCCTGGCATCTTGTCTTGCCACTGTTTTTATTCATTTCGGTGTTCCTCTCCATTGGCCATAATAATTGGGAGTTGACCAGATGGTCTCATTCTTTCAACACCAAAGTTTAATGGAAACGAAATATGGAGGTGGTGTTATGATATGGGAAGTGAAGGGCAGAAAGTCTCTTCATTACTGTTCTGCTTATCTCTCGGGTAATCCCTTTGGGCTCTTTTGTTTATATTCTGTTTGCTTTTCTGGGCTTTCTTAGTTGAATTTTAAAGCTGAACGATTTAATAGAAATAATCTAGGTCAGCTCCTCCTACCATCCTTTTTATAACAGATTAGAAACCAAAATCCAGATGAATCAATTATCTCAAGGCTACACATAGGACACCTTTCTGAAACTCTCTCTGTCAGGGAAGTTTGGTTACCAGGCAGTTGATCACAAGAGTGGCAAGCACCATCTCTGCTTTACTTTATTCCTTTTAGCTTTATTGGGATTTTTTTTTTTTGTCTCTTGGAATAGAGGATACATACTAATTAGTCATAGAATTTTAGAGCTAAAAGCAACCATAGAAGTTATATTAACTAATTTTTCCTTTTACTAGGAGATGGCCTTATATTTGTATGGCATGTGTGTTATCTAAACTATTTTTTCTCCCCTTTTATTGCAGATCACAGCTTTTTGGGATTTGAATGGCAGAAACGGTGGTGTGCTCTCAGCAAAACAGTGTTCTATTATTATGGAAGTGATAAAGGTAGGTTAGGGTTCAGTTGTAACAACTTCTATTGCTTGAGGTTTGGGCACCATTTTACTGTCCCCTTACCTTAACTTTTGGGTACAGGATAAACTGAAGATAAATGGAGAAAACACAACAAAGAATTTTTAATAATTATAGTCTAAGAGTAATTTATGATTCTATTTCATTATTTGACAAATGCTATGAATTCCAGATTGCCCTAAAAGTTAACTCAATTGTGTTTCTTTTTTTAAAAAGTATTTTTTAATTGTCAATGGACCTTTATTTTTATTTATTTATAGGCAGTGCTGAAAATCAAACCCAGTGCCTCACACATGCTAGGCAAGCACTCTTATCACTGAGTTATAACCCCAGCCCCAGTTGTGTTTCTCAAATTAGGAAAGAGAGTAAATAACTTTCATCCATGTCCTTTCACCTTCAGAAATATTTATCATCCAGGCAACAGTTGTAGAATTTCTGGAAAAACAAAGACCATACAGGTGGTAAAATTATAAAGGCAGGAAAAGAAAATAAAGGAAAAATTCAGATGAAATTAAATGTGCACAACACCTGTCTGGGCTCCCCTTACAGATGGAAATAACAATAGCAAACATGTACACAGGGTTTACTATATTCTGGATCCTGTGTAAGCATTTTAGCTGCCTAAGCATGGCAGCTATATTAATTTGATTGACTTACAACAACTATATGAGGTAGGTACTATTACTAGCCTCATTTATTTTACTGTTAGGAAAACTGAGGATAGATAGGTTAAGTTTTGTTCTAGGTCACATAACTGGTAAATGGCAGATATAGAATTTGTCTACAACCTAGGTAGTATGGTCAGAGTTCAGGTTCTTAACCACTGTTGTTAACCACTGTATTAATTTACAAATAGTAGGATGCATTTTGTAACTTCATTTGTTGATTAATAAGCCTTTTAGTCATAGTTCATATTGTTTGTTTCTTATTTGAATAAACATAGGCATAAAATAATGAAATTTAAAGAATGTAAATTCTTGGTTTTGCTTTTTTTCCTAGGGAAAGCAGGTCAGAAATTGAATATTATAAAGTAAGGGTCACATAGATATTCACTTCTAGAAGGGGCATTTTTAAGAAGAAAAAGGCATAAAGTCCCAGAATCACTAAATGTATTTTTTTCATGAAATTGTTACTTATAAGTATTATTTGGAAATTCATGTTTTATTTGATATTATTTGTGGTTTTTAAGGATCTCCCCTTCTTATTAAAACATGCAGACGAGACTATTGTATTTCAGATAGTTTTGAAATACTTATATAATACTAGAAGTTGGTCTCATCTTTTGGCTAATGGAATTAATGAATTAAGCACCTATGGCCAGCTTGTATTCCATCAGTAATCTATAATATGCTCAGATAATGGCATCAGTGAAGTGTAAACCATAAACAACCATAAACAAATAAGCTTTTTTTATAAGTAGGTGGTTTTATCAGAAAACTTAAAGCACAAGTTAAGTTATGATTGTCATAGTTTATAAGTTTGTGTTACTATTATAGAAGTATGATTTTTGTACAATATTGTGAATTTAGATCAAGGTCACCTTTCCACACACCCCGCCCCCCAAAAAAATCCTCCTTTTCACAAGTCTTGGAGAGAGGTTTCAAATCCTGTGTCTTTGGTTAAATTCGGCTTCTCATTTCTAATTTCTTTAAGAATCAATGAGTAGTACTGTCAGTGTTTCCACCATTTCAAACTGGTATATACCTATATTTAGGTCCAGTTCAGTAAGAACCTTCCTTGAACTCTTGGAGTATTTATATTTACTTCAAAGGCTGAAGTTCTATAAAGAAATTCTAATTAGAATTTTTTGGATATTATTTAAATTCTCAGTCCTGTTCTTACTTGTTGAGACCTCCTGAGTCAGTGACATTCTTAGTAATTTGCATTTTAACTACTTTGTGATTCATTTAGTCTCCTCAACCAATTATGATTTTTTTAAAATTATCATTTTATGCAAATCAAAGCCATACAAAAATTTCATCTCACTCCAGTCAGAATGGCTATGATCAAGAATACAAACAATAATAAATGCTGGCGAAGTTGTACATTGTTGGTGGGACTGCAGATTAGTATAACCATTCTGGAAAGCAGTATGGGGATTCCTCAAAAAACAAGGTATGGAACCACCATACCAGCTATCCCCACCCTTGATATTTTCCCCAAAGATCTAAAATCAGAATACTATAGCAATGTTGATATAGCCATCTCAATATTTACTGCAGCAAAATTCACAATAGCTAAATTATGGAATCAACCCAGATGCCAGTCAGTAGATGAATGGATTAAGAAACTGGGGCATATATATAAACAGTGGAGTTCTACTCAGCCTTAAAAAGAATGTCATTATGGTATTTGTGGGTAAGTGGAGAATATCATGCTGAATGAGATAAGCCAAACTCAAAAACTCAAAGGTCGAATGATTTCCTTCATATGGGGAAGCTAGAATAAAATAAAGGAAAAGGAAGGGAAGGGTTGAATAATATAAGAATAAAGGGAGGATCAGTAATGTCAAAGAAGGAGATAGAGAGGCACAGTGGATGGATGGGGAAGAGGAGGCAATGCAGAATGAATTCCTAAAACATCAAGTTATGTGCATATATAAATAAACTACAGAGGACTTCACCTTTATACATAGGTTAAAAAAAAACAACCATCAAATATAAATAAATAAATGAGCGAAAAGAAGTCAGTGGAGTAGAGGAAAGAATAAGGGGAAGGGGAGGGAGGATAGGAAGGAAAAGGAGGAGGAATAAGAAGGCAGATCATGAACTGAAAGTGAATTCCATGACTATGTGAGTTTATTCAGGTGAATCCAACTACTGTGTATAACTATAAAACTCTAAAAAACTTAGCATTTTACCATTCTTTTTTTCATGTTACTATTTGAATATCTGGCTTCTATTTCCTCAAATTCTTCCTGTCAGTTACTATAAAGCATCCTGTTTCAAGTGTGATTTCAGTCTGTTTCTTGTGGTTCTTTTCTCCTTTGGCTGCTTCCTTTGGAATTCCAAATTAGTTCCTCTCCTTTAGGCTCTTTGGAAAATATTGGCCTCTAAACATTTTTAATTTGCTTTTTTGCCATGATCCCGATTTCTTTCCTTTATATTATTTTCTTTCCAGGAAATGTGTCAAATATTTTTATCTTCTTTTGTGAAATAAGGTGGCTAGTTGATTGATTGTATGTCCTCCTCTGTGAAGTGTTTGTTCATGTCCTTAGCCCATTTGTTGATTGGGTTATTTGTTTTCTTATTGTCTAATTTTTTGAGTTCTTTGTATACTCTGGATATTAGGGCTCTATCTGAAGTGTGAGGTGTAAAAATTTGTTCCCAGGATGTAGGCTCCCTATTTACCTCTCTTATTGTTTCTCTTGCTGAGAAAAAACTTTTCAGTTTAAGAAAGTCCCATTTGTTGATTCTTGTTATTAACTCTTGTGCTATGGGTGTCCTATTAAGGAATTTTGAGCCCGACCCCACAATATGTAGATCGGAGCCAACTTTTTCTTCTATCAGACGGAGAGTCTCTGATTTGATATCTAGCTCCTTGATCCACTTTGAGTTGACTTTTGTGTATGGCGAGAGGAGGGGATTCAGTTTCATTTTGTTGCATATGGATTTCCAGTTTTCCCAACACCATTTGTTGAAGATGCTATCCTTTCTCCATTGCATGTTTTTAGCTCCTTTATCAAATATAAGATAGTTGTAGCTTTGTGGATTAGTCTCTGTGTCCTCTATTCTGTACTATTGGTCCACCCGCCTGTTCTGGTACCAGTACCATGCTGTTTTTATTACTATTGCTCTGTAATATAGTTTGAAATGTGGTATCGCTATACCACCTGATTCACACTTCCTGCTTAGAATTGTTTTTGCTATTCTGGGTCTTTTATTTTTCCATATGAATTTCACGATTGCTTTATCTATTTCTACAAGAAATGCCATTGGGATTTTGATTGGCATTGCATTAAACCTATAGAGAACTTTTGGTAATATTGCCATTTTGATGATGTTAGTTCTGCCTATCCATGAACAAGGTATATTTTTCCATCTTCTAAGATCCTCTTTTATTTCTCTCTTTAGGGTTCTGTAGTTTTCATTGTATAGGTCTTTCACCTCTTTTGTTAGGTTGATTCCCAAGTATTTTATTTTTTTTGAGGATATTGTGAATGGAGTGTTTTTCCTCATTTCCGTTTCAGAAGTTTTGTCGCTGATATACAGAAATGCCTTTGATTTATGTGTGTTGATTTTATATCCTGCCACTTTGCTGAATTCATTTATTAGTTCTAGTAGTTTTATTGTAGACCCTTTTGGGTCTTCTAGGTATAGAATCATGTCATCTGCAAATAGTGATAATTTAAGTTCTTCTTTTCCTATTTTTATGCCTTTAATTTCTTTCGTCTGTCTAATTGCTGGGAATGGAACCACCATTTGACCCAGCTATTGCCCTTCTCGAACTATTTCCTGAAGACCTTAAAAGAGCACACTACAGGGATACTGCCACATCGATGTTCATAGCATCACAATTCACAATTGCTAGACTGTGGAATCAACCCAGATGCCCTTCAATAGATGAATGGATAAAAAAATGTGGCATTTATACACCATGGAGTATTACTCAGCACTAAAAAATTACAAAATCACGGAATTTGCAGGGAAATGGATGGCACTAGAGCAGATTATGCTTAGTGAAGCTAGCCAATCCCTAAAAAACAAATACCAAATATCTTCTTTGATATAATGAGAGCAACTAAGAACAGAACAGGGAGGAAGAGCAGGAAGAAAAGATTAACATTAAACAGAGACTTGAGGTGGGAGGGAAAGGGAGAAAAAAAGGGAAATCACATGGAAATGGAGGGAGACCCTCATTGTTATACAAAATTACATATAAGAGGTTATGAGGGGAATGGGATAACAAACATGGAGGGAAATGAATTACAGTAGATGGGGTAGAGAGAGAAGATGGGAGGGGAGGGGAGGGGGGATAGTAGAGGATAGGAAAGGTAGCAGAATACAACAGTCACTAATATGGCAATATGTAAAAATGTGATGTGTAACCGATGTGATTCTGCAATCTGTATTTGGGGTAAAAATGGGAGTTCATAACCCACTTGATTCTAATGTATGAAATATGATATGTCAAGAGCTTTGTAATGTTGTGAACAACCAATAAAAAAAAATAAAAGAAAAAAAAATAAGGTGGCTAATTTGTACAGCTCTGTTTTGTTGTGTGAAGCATTTACCTAAATAGCAAGAGCTATTTAGATATATAAGAACTGTAATCCTCCCACTAAGTAGAATTTAGATAAATGGATTATAGAGGCACAGAAGGAGTTGATACTACTTACTAGGTTAAACTGTACTTTGTTACTGCTTGACAGATATACAGCTCACATTTTCTGCCTTATTGTGTGTGCCCAAAACATATTGACCTATCAAGATAGTAATGGCTTAGAAAGAGTAGTTCCATCCTCTAGGGTATATAATGCACTTACCTTTGTACCCGTAAATATTGTCTGTATTTATTATTCATAGCCATTTGGGGCCCTTAAGTAACAAATATATATAGTACATATTTTATTACTTTATGAAATCACATCCATCCTCTCATCTCTTTCTTTTTCCTGTGATTGTAGATCCTAGATATTCAGATTTCCATTCATTCATTCACTTACTCATGAATTCATATTTTTATTTGGTAAACATTTGTGGAACACTCAATAGATAAAAGGCACTGGGTTGAGGGAGTCTAAAGATCCTTAGAGGTGCTCACAATTATGCTTTTTTGGGTATAAGGGAGAAGAAGTAAAAATGTTATGGGATCAGAGGTGGGAACTGGGCAGCTAGACATAATTTCAGTGCAGTGCGGTTTAGGAAATAACTAAAATATCTTTGGATTTCAAAGAAGTGAGAGATAACTGTCCAGGAGAGTTATGGAAGAATTGCTGGTGAAGAACACATTGTGTTTGGCCTTAAATGATGAATAGGAGCTTGCTGGGTAAATGATATGCTTAGAATATATGTTTCCCTCCAAAATTAACACGTTGGAACCAAACGTACAAGGAGATAGTATTAAGAGATGGGACTTTTAGGAGATGACTAGGCCACAAGGACTTTACCCATGTACATGAGGTAAATCCCTTTATAAAAAAGGGTCTTTCGTCCTTCTGCTTTGTCATGGCTCAATGTTTGTCCCCTCTGGAGGATGCAGCAACAAAGTGCCATCTTAAAGTAGAGAGCAGTCCTCACTGTATGATGATCCTGCTGGTGCCTTGATCTTGAACTTCCCAGAATTTTGAGAAATAAATTTCTGTTGTTCACCAGTTACCTAGTTGTGGGTGTTATAGGAGCACAGATGGACCAAGATAAGGAAGAGAGGGGCACAACATACCAGGCAAGAGAACAGTAGAAGTTCTGGGTTTTGAAAGGCCATGAATAGGATCATTGTTAGGACAAGGCTGGTGGTGTGTGGAGTGAGTGAGGAGAGGGGCCAGGTAATGCTAAGCAAGTTAATTATATCAGATTGGTAAGAGCCTGTTGAGAATAGGACTTTCCTAAAGTTTTTGAGTATGGCCTTTAAGCAGAGGGCTATATAGCCAGATTTGGTTTTTAAAAATTAATCATGATAGTATTGTGGAGGATGTATTAGAATGGGAAAAGATGAGATCAACAGGACTATTTAGGAGGACATTTAATTAGTCTAAGCAAGAGAGGTTAACACAGGACTGTTGAGAAGCAGAGATTTAATGCAGATCTCTCTGGCTCTAAAGCTTTGCTTTCTCTACAACTTTGTGATTGTTATCAACCACTCCAAGGTGCTCATAAATGATGGGCAAGTTAGGAATCTGTTACTTTTTTTCTTTTTCTGTTTACCTTTCATATGATCTTGAATGACCATTATGATATTAACCTTTTCTCTTTTCACTTAAGGAGGGTTGGGATTGGCAGTTCATAGTACCCACCTCTTTTTAGGACATATGCTGCCCTCTCAATTAAAGAATATCTCAGCATCATCCAGTAAATTGCAGCTACAAGAAGCCTTGGTCCTACCAAGTCATTCTAAATGTATAACAAAGGTTATTTATTATATCTTGTGGCTGTAATTTTTCATTATAATATATCTCCTACATATAGTAAAAGTCAGTAGAAAATTGGGCATAAAACAGATAATGTAATGTAACAAAACTTTCAGAACTTGGCAGAGAACTTAAATTTTTCACTGAAATTGACCGTCTGCTCTCTCACTTTCTTTACAACTTCACCATTGATGGGAATAAAGAGAACATATCTTTTAAGTTTGAAAATTATTTCTGGGTTAGGGCATCAATATTTTATAACTATATCCTGATGATATATATGAAATATGTAAGTGGATTCTGATATTTTTATGATTTATATTGCAATTTTGTTTTCATTTGATATGTGAAGAATAATCTTTATCCCTTAAGAACTAGGAATCATTAATTCTGCTTTATCAAAAATCATTGCAATTTTATAGACTTTTGGGTCTTTGATATGCAAATATTATCTTACTTTATTGCAATAAACCTTAAATAAAACATATGCCTTTATCTTCTGTCTTGGTAGCTAGAAGACCTTGTAACGAAAGAGAAGTTGAAAGGAAAATTGATATCTACTTATGTAAATATTCAGATGTTGCTTTACTATATGGGTGCATAGATAGATGAGCATACTTAGATAGACACTTAGCTATAGCAACATCCATACCTGTAGGTATTCTTTGAGTGTCTGTGTGTCAGATGCCATTATTGCAAAGCACTGTAATACCTTGGCTCAGAGGAGCGGGCACAGAGGACCCATTAAGCAGTGGGATTCGTGGGGGCCAGCTCACTGGAATAGTGGGTGAGTGAGGACTGCCGAGCTGCAGAAGGTGAAGTCAAATTGTGAAGAGTTGACATGCCCTTGTCAGGAGTTTAGGCTTTCCTGTCTGAGGGACAGTTAATGTTTCTAAGCGCTGAAAGTAAACAACAGATGGCATGACAAGCTCTAATTGGATGTTGGAAAGGCCACATCAGCAGACAGGGGAAGGTTTGGAGAAGGTGAGGCTGGAGGCATGATGCATTCTGAAGTTGAAGTGACTGAGAATGCGTGGAGGCAGAGGCTGTGCGACCTTGAGTGTACATGGAGCTGCTGCTCATCTTGAGCCACTCTTATGTTGTGAGAATCACAGCAGCAGCATTCACTCTGTAGGAGGCTCTAAGAAGATAACATCTATAGGACAGTAAAATATTCTGTGTGTAGTGGTTTTCTTAACAGTACTTTTTGTTGTGGTAGTCTTAAAAACCATACCATAATTATTATCTGAATTTTAATTTTTGAGGAAAATGGTAGATATTTTTTTTAAAAGTAGAAATAAAGTCTTTAACTTCTCTTCCTGCAATACTGCCTGTAAATTACTTATTCTTTATTCACAACTACTTCATACTATCTTTTTTTAAGTCAAATTAATGCCTATGGTTGAAAATGTGTGGCTATATAATACCCCATAAATCTGAACAATTTTTATGTCTTTATATATCAGTTAAAATAATTTAATTAAAAATAAAATGAATGTTTAAGTAGTTAAAAAGAAAATGTGTGGCTATGTTAGCTTTCCATTACTATAACAAAATACCTGAGACAGTCAGCTTATAAAGGGGAAATGTTCACTTTGGCTCACAGTTTTGGACTTTTCAGTCTATGGTCTATTGACCCATTGCTTTTGGACCTTCAAGGCAAGTACATCATGGTAGGAGCTTGGTGCAGGGGAAGCTATCTATCATCTCATGATGGCTGAAAAGCCAGGAAAGAAGAGTTGGCTGGGGTGCTAATCTCCCATTCAAGGGCATAATTCCAATGACCTAACTTCCTTCCACTAGGCCAGACCTCCTAGAGGTTCCACCACCTCCATAGCCTTCAACAAGCCTCTTTTGGGGGACATTTCAGATCCAAAATATAATAGCGACTGTATACAAAAATCACTAGATAGTTATGCTTGCAATGTACTCTTATTCTAAAGCAAGAAAAAGGTTTTGAAATACCTGCCATCAAACCATATTATCCAAATATTTAATTTTAGCTAAAATCTTTCTTTTGGACCCACAAATGTATTGTCACTCATAGCTAATTAACAAATATATAGATAGCTCATAATATTTTTCATTTAGTAATCTGGTATCTCCTCACAGTTAAACTCAAAGCACCAAAAAGTATATTTCAAGCATTAGCACTTGTATTTCTGTGGTCTGAACAAACAAAAGGAAAATGTTCATTTATCTTTAAATGAGGTCCTACCACTACTTGTGTCAGTTGAGACAATGTTTAGTGAAAGGACTTAGTGTCAAGGGACATCTTTTCCTCTTCCCTCCTAATCAGTTTTCATACCTACAAGTATAATATGAATTGTTCACTGAGGGAAAAGACCTTCTTAAATAAAAGTATCAGATATTCTCAGACATGACTGAACAGTGCATGGCTTTCTGTTTACTAGCCATTGTGCCAAGTTAGTGTCTTGAAACCAACAGCAGAAACCAACTTGATGCATAAGACTAAACTGTTAGGAGAGTATCACCCTTTTGGCAGAATTGATGGGAAAGCGAACAACCATGCCAGAAAGTAAGCGAGAACCAAGAGGAGCAAGGTGTCAGAATTTCAGCCCAGTCCCTGCAGAGTCTGGTTGGAACACACTGCTGGCCTTGGCCTTGCTGTAACAGGACATGTGATGTTGCACTGTTAACTGCCACTAGTTGGCAAGTATCTTTGCCACCAGAATGGATTCCGAATGTTCTTGATTGGTTTGTTACTCTCTTTAGTTTGAGGTTCCAGGCTGGAGCATCTGCTTGCTGAGCTGGAACAGAGAAGATCTGCCACTCTCCCGCTACTGTGGCAGGAATCTAGGCCCCATACCCAATAATCTCAGGACAAAAACAGGAAAGATTGGGTGCTAGGGAGTCCCAGTTGATAAATACATATGACTTATAAGGGTCATAAAGATTTAGAATTATTTAATTAGTTGATGTATTTAAAATGAAATGAGAGTGGTTGTTCTAAGCATATCTTCTAAGGGCCAATGAAGAAGGGAAAAAGCAAGTATATTTGTAAGAAAAAATAGCACTAATTGGATTTTGGTAGGTGGCAGTGGGTATTTGGGGGAGCATAGGGGAACCTGGTGAAGGAAAGGGGGAAATAAAAAATGGTACTCAGTTTTCCTGTTTGGGGGCTTGAGTTAAAGGAAGTATTCATTATTGAGATGGAAACTACAAGAAATATCATAGGAATTGGGGATCACAAGTGTTGGGAATGGAGATATGATCTTCCTTTTGAGTGTGTTCTGTTCATTGCATCTGAAGGACATTCAGAAGAGGAAACATATAGCTCATAGATGAAGTTTTGGATATATAGTCTTGAAACTGTACTAAATATAGAGAATTATGAGTCACAGCCATGTTGATAGGAATTTAATCCTCAGAACTAAATGTGATTGCCCAGGGAGCTCTGTAAAGTGAGAAAAGAGCAGGATTTAGAACATAACCCATCATGGCTGTTTAAGAAACAGGAAAAGGTAGAGGAGCCCATGAAGGAAGCTGAGAAAGTTTGACCCAAGTTATAGGAAGAAATGTAAGATAATACTTATTTTCTTTATGGTGACTTCATAAATCATGTATTCTGTCTAAGACAGTGTTTTTTCACATCTTAGTATCAAAATCACCTGGAATGCTTGCTAAAATTTGGTTTCTTGTATCCACTCTTAGAGATTCCTGTATAGCAAGTGCAGAGTGGTAGCCCTTTCTGCATTTTTAGCAGGCATTCAAAATAAGTGATTTCTTGAAATATACTTTGGGAAACACCTCTCTAGAAAACCATGTGAAATGGTTAGTATCATAGTTGCTTAGAGTCCTAGTTTTTACCACTTAACCATTTGTGTGACTATAAGTTGGTTAAGTTAAGGTTTGTTTTCCCATCAGTGTTTGGGATATAATATATACCTTCTGTCACAAGGCACATATGAGATGTATTATATTAAGATCCTGACATATGAAAGGAGCTTGGTAAATGTGTGTTGTCTTTTTGGAAGCTTAAAAAATCCAGAATGCAGTTGTAAACCTAAAAGACAGTGGACAAGTAGAAGGAAATCTTTTGTCAATAGCCTCGTGTATTATGTTTTGGAGGAGATTGGAGCCAACTGGTTTTACCTTGGAACATACTGAATTAGAATTATGTAAAATTAAGTTACTGACGTAATGGATTTCATTCTAGTTTCTCCTGGCAGCCTCCAGCTCTGTAGACATTGAGCTTGAGCAAAAGGATAGAGGCAAGGTTGAAATGTGAAGTACAAGCCAAGGAAAATTTAATAGGGGGGCCAACAGCTCAAACATCTGGCAGACATCAGTGTGTTATAGCATACTATAAAAACTAATACTCAAAATGATACTGCTAGATTGTCAAGGAAACATTCAATTACATTTAAAACACATTTTTTGAGAAGCTAAGGAAGTATATATTTTAGAAAGACTTCCATCACAATGACTAAAACTTTTAAAAGTTTTGGCACTTAAGGGAATAAGCTTCTGCTGTGTGTGAAGTTCACTAAGATAAATTATTTTATTAGTATTTCACAGTTATAGGTAAATGAACCTAGATACCTTCTTTCCTATTCAGTTGGCATTTAACTGGTTTTAACAATCTGTGTCAAATCAACAGATGTTCTTGAAACAATCTCAGAAAATCCCTTGGAACTAACCTGTATATATAAATTTTTGTGGATAATCATATAATGTTGAAGTTTTCTCTGCCCAGAAGTGAAGCTGATGTGAGGGAGAAGAGCAGGTCTTATTATAGCCATGTCTCCCATTTTATGCCTTGAACTTCTTGTACCATGTTGACTAATGGGAAATATGGCTACTTTATTTTTTTTATTTTTATTTTTTCACATTTGCACACTGTATGCTTTTTTCATAGTTTTATTGGTGCAATATAATTATACATAATGGTGGGATTTTTTGCTTTGTATTCATACATGCATATGCTATAACAGTATAATTTGGCCAATCTCATTCCCCAGTACTTCCCCTTTCACTCCCTTCCTGCCTCTTTCTTCTACTCTACTGATCTCCCTTTTATTTTAATGAGATTCCCTCCCCCATTTTTCTTGTCCTTTTTCCTCTCTACCTTACACATATGAGAAAAAACATAGGACCCTTGACTCTCTAAGCTACTTTATGATTATGCTTTTACAAATCTATTGAGGAAGAGTTAGGAATTTCCTTCTGTTTAACCTTTCTGGTCCCACACCCTACCCCACTTGGCTGTTCATATGATTCTTTATCCCCAATCAAGCAAGTAGGCTTAAGTATTAGTTTCTTTTTTATTACTTTCACTTGGTTAAACAACATCATCTTTAGTTCTGCAGACTTGGGTCTGTCTTTGGCAGAATGAAGTTTTCTTCTGTTACGTCTGATTATTGGCACTGTTTTGTTACTCATCTTCCAGAACACTCTTTTTCTTTATGTTGTATTTTTGTCAGTCCTCTATGTCTATCGTATTACCTTTTCTCCCTATCCTCTTTTACTTGTTTTCCTATAGGCTAAGTGAGCTTTTCAAGGTATACATGATCTGGTTTTCAGCAATGTCAATTTTACTTTTTATCACTCCACTTCTAATACATCATTTATTTATCTACTGCATTTTCCAATTCCTTTATATAGTTTTTCCCTTGCTTTGCTGACTTCACTTCAATCTCTACCTGTCTCAGCCCTTTTTGTTTATGTTATGTCACTTCATCTTTTATCTCTTTTGTAACTTGTATGTGAATTTTTTCTTTTATAAAAGATGTAAAGCAAGTGAGGGGAGGGATAGGGCTGTGGGGATGGGAAGGACAGTAGAATGAGACAGACATTATTACCTTATATACATGTGTGATTACACTACTGGAGTGACTCTGCACCATGCACAGCCAGAGGAATGAGAATTGTGCTCCATTTGTGTACAGTATGTCAAAATGCATTGTACTGTAAAATAAAAAACAAACAAAAAACCCAAAAAGAAACAAACATGTTAAACAATGGCTAAAGTTTACTTTGATTCTCCTACTTTATTTATAATTTCTACATCTCAAAATCTTACATTTTTTTGTATTATATCTTTCTGACACCTGTCTGCTAGTTTGTTTTTCTTCTTTTACCTATCCTGGGACAATGGCCTATCTGAATAATATGTAATGTTTATAATAAATAGCATTCATGGTCTCTCTCTGGTTCTCCTCTTAGACTTTAATGGAAGATCTGCTGCATGGCCCTATAATGTGTTCCTGGGAATTTTGTATAAGGTGTATCTGCTAGTATAAATCAGGGTCACCTGATTTTATTGCTTCCTAAAAAATCTAGTGCAGGAAGGTCTCCTGTTCCCCGTGGCTTTTCTAAACTCAGTCTTTGTAGAACCAGCTTTACGTATCCAAATGTAGACTACCACTCCTTATGCATTTCCACTTTCATGTGTTACACTGATAAGAATTTTAGACCTAAAGTAGAGGAAAAAAGCACAGGCTTTAGATCAGATGGGCCTAGCAACTGAAGAGATTGAACCTTTGTGTGGCAGAGGGGAGAGTGACTTGCTCCATATCTGCTCCTTGAAAACACTTTTTCTTGGTGGAGTGGGGTGGGGTGGGGTGGGTGGGCATAAAGGAATCTTTCAAAATTGTCCTGGATGGTTTTGATATATTACCTCAGATTATTTTCATTTTTGTAATGGAAATTAAATTTCTTTTGCAGTCTAGTGGATCATTGACTATTTGTTGAGGGAGGGAGGGAGGGGGAGAGAGAGAGAGAGAGAGAGAGAGAGAGAGAGAGAGTGTGTGTGTGTGTGTGTGTGTGTGTCTATTTCAGTGGGAAGGTAAAAAATGTCTGATAAAGTGTTATAATGCTACCTGGCTTGTTTAAAGTGCTTACTATAAATTTGTTGAATGAGAGAATGAATGCTTTAGTTAGTTTTTAAAAGAGAATTTTAGAACCAACCATTCTTAACAATTTATTATTTTAATATTTTCCCCTCAATGTTTCTCTGGTTAAATATTTTGCAGAGTAGACTTTGGGCATACTGGATCCATAAAATATTCTGTTAAAAAGGGTTCCATAGATGAATGATTTTTGGAAATGGTGCATACTAAACATTTTTCTTAGAAATTCAGTCAGTATGTAAATCTACTAAAGATCCCAATTGGACATGTTGATCTAATCTGAACTCACCCCCCACAAAACTTTTTAACTTTGTTTAATTCAGCAAAAATCTCCCCAAACTTTCCTGATCATAGAAACATATCAATACCTCAGAAAATGCACTTCAAGAAATGCTATAATTTAAAAGTATAGTTTGTGAACTTCAAAGAGTTAATTGTAGACAAACTTCAAATTTTTGAATTGAATTTTTTAGACTTTCAGATATATAAATTATGACTAAATACAATTAGATTGTCCAGATTTAAGTCAAGAATTTCTAAATCATATTTCTTTTTATTCAACAGTTTGAATATGATAGGCTCTTCATGATCTTTTAAAATATGTTACTTCAGGAATTAAATTAGTTTATTTAAGGAAAGGAGATACACACACACACACACACACACACACACACACACACACACATATATATATATTTCCATCCTTGATGCACTGAGCTGAGAGACCCCTTTATCCCATGTTATGAGATCATTCTCTATTTTCTCAGAGCCTAGTTCAATAGACAGTTTGTCCCCTACTCATATTTTGAGTACCATGTGTTAATCTGAGAAATAACCTAGAACTATACAGCTTTTCTATCAAAATGGTATAACCAAGTAAGGTAGGAAAGCTAATTTTATTCTCATTTTTAGAGTACTAAACTCTTTGTTGCATTTCTATTTTGTCTTTAAAATAATATCTGAACAAAGTTCCAGCCATCTTTTCTTCCAATATTTATCATTAGATTAAATTGTGCTTCTACTAGTTTAGCATTGACTGGTTAATAAATCTCAATTTTTGTTATGACTTATAAACTTTTCCACCCTTCTCCAGCCAACTATTTTGTTTTCACATTATAGCTTTTTTTGTAATTAGTTTTGTTTTGCTTTGCATTTAAAATTTAGAGCTACATTTGTACCAAGTTTTGTTTTTTAAGAAAATATATTTTGTTTTGATGATGATGGTGGGAAGGGGTTGGTAACAGGAGGTAATGGTTAATGAAACCCAGAAAGTTTCAACTAGACAAGTTTTCCATTGACTTTCTAAATCTGAAAGAGCCAGAGTCGGTAGTGGGTTTGTCTAGCAAGTTCTAAGTTCTAGTTTTTATATATTCCCTATATACAAGGGTCTTATATCCACACTTCATGAACAAGACCACAATCCCTGGTTCCCATAGATATCCTTTTTAGATGCAACTGTCTCCAGTATATCTGTATTTTAGAATTAAAAATGATATGTAGAAATGTTATTTAAGCATTACATTACTAAAACAATATGACCAAAATTGCTCTTTTCTAAGAATTGACAAAGAAAATCTACATAAAAGAAAATTGACTAAACATTTATATTTGCTGTAGTAAGTGAAATTCTAACTGTGGTTTTATCTTCAACAGACAAACAACAGAAAGGTGAATTTGCAATAGATGGCTATGATGTCAGAATGAATAACACCCTTAGGAAGGATGCAAAGAAAGATTGCTGCTTTGAAATCTCTGCTCCTGATAAACGGATCTATCAGGTTGGAGTTTTTATGTTGCCTTGAAATTAAGTTGATAAGATGTTCTGGTTTCATTTATAGAGACATTAACAGTTTGTTAAAACAGCACTCACTGACATGTTAGTAATAATACAAAAAATACTGGTTTTTGTACATTGGACATTCATATAAGAGAAAATACATTTTTAAAAAATTCAGATTACTTCAAGTGATATCTTCTTGAAAAGGATGAAGTGAATATATAATTTATCAATTGCTTTACATGTAGCATTTTATATCTATTTTAATAGAGCTCCATGATTTCCTAAAAGAATTACATAGCAGAAAGAGTGAAATTATCAAAGGAAAAATATTAGAGTGGTAATGCATATTGTATTGCTTAGGGGTGTGGGAGAAAATGAAGATAAAGACACGTATCAGCTCTGCAATTCAAGAGCTATCAGCTAGGCATCAATATGGAATGTATGTTTAATAAGTTTTAAATATCTGAGATTGCAGTTGAAAGCCAGTTAATTAAGTTGTCAGGTAGTGTGTTGGAATCTGACAAGAACATTTTTAAGAAAACTATACCCAGCAGTCTAAAGAAATTCATGGGTGTCTTCTAATTGTCAAGGGCAAATTTTGTTCATCAGTTCTGTCTTTGACATTGATGAAGAGAAGCAGCTTTTTTTCCTGCACAGCTGCCAGCTGCTGATCAGAGTTTCAAATCCATCATCCTCTGCTTCAATTACGTAAATTTGTCAAAATTAACTGTACATTATAAGAAGCATCCTTGCAAGAAAAGTACCACTAGACATGAAAAGAATTACTAATGGTCTTAAAGAAATGATAAGAATGCGACATACTTTTCATTTCTGCGGTGGTGATTTGTGTTCTTATTGTTTGTTCTTTTATTAGTTTACAGCAGCTTCTCCCAAAGATGCTGAGGAATGGGTACAGCAGCTGAAATTTGTATTACAAGGTAAGAGCATCAATTGAACATGTAATCCTGGTCTTAAAATACTAAAAAACTGAGTAGTTTTGGTTTTCATATGCAAAAGCTTATTGACTTCAATGAGAATGATAAAGGGAACATGACTGGTTTAATATATAGACTATTTGCTTTAGATATATAAAAGCATCTTTTCCATAAGTGCCAGTTGGCAACTTTAAAATCACATATGTACAAAATGATCAATTGAAAAATGTTTTAAATGAAGAAGAGTATGCATAAAATATTACTGTCACTTTTTAGGATTGTGTTTATTTAGGAAATTTAATTTATAAAGCCTCTTTTGCATCCCTTTAAAATTTGCTTCGTGAAACATTTTTTAGATATGGAATCTGATATTATTCCTGAGGACTATGATGAAAAAGGAGAATTATATGATGACGTTGAGCATGCTCTACCAATCAGCAACCCACCAACAAGTGGGCAACCAATAGACGATGAAATTTATGAGGAACTTCCAGGTATTTATTATCTGGTGATTCATTTAAGATATTTGGGCTCTTTTTGCACATGCGTGTGTGTGTATGTGTGTGTGTGTGTGTGTGTGTGTGTGTGTGTGTAATTTGTCATCAAGTTGACACTTGAGTAGAAAATGGTGAGCTATTAGGAACAAGGACAAAGAAAATCTTCAAAACCTTATTTTACATAAAGGGTTCTGCTTGAGGTATTTCAAGCGAGTGGATGTTCGATTACAAAAAGTGAATGGAACATTAAAATGAAGCAGATACAGTCCTAATCTCTTGGGACTTTTGGCTCATTAGCATTGTTTATGCTACATAATTTTTTAATTAAAAAATTGACTTGCCTTACAGTTTTTTCCACCGACTCACACATCATTTTTTATTTATACATCTTGGAACTTCCATTAACCAGAAGTTCCATGCACACCCCATATGTCGTCAACTTCTGCCTCTTCTTCCTCCTTGCTGTTGTGTGCTCCATTGTTTTGGAGGAATGCTGATGAGCTATAAACACAGGCCTTTTGAGTCTTCTTTACTGATATTTTAGCATCAATATGAAATGAAAGGTTTCTTACTGTAAATTCTCAGGCCTGGTGTAGTTAGTGTTCAGATGCCTCAGTATCTGTTGCGTGACACAGAATGACCTATTGGCTAATCCACTTACGATTTTGAGAATCAACCAAAACAGAAAAGATAGGCATCTGAAATTTAGGATTATTAGGATATAACAACATTTGGGGAATTTATTAGCATTAACCCTCTAAGTTGAAATGCCTTTTTCTGACCATTGAAAAGTCAGTAGTAGAGAAGAAAAAGGGATCATAAGCAAAAGGTGAGATTTAACTAATATCTCATGTAGAGAAGCTATTTTTCTCTTGACTAGAACAATTGAATGACATGATATACACCTTTTAAATTGATTTGAAAATTACTTAAGATGTTCTGAATTAACGTACAAGTGGCATTGCAACACAGTCAGTAAAATCCTAATAACAAGATCATGGACTTTAGAGTAAAAAAATTTAAATTCTGGGCTGTATCATTTATTGGTTCAATGATCTTATAAGTTAATTTCTTCATCTATAAAATGGGGATAATATCATTGGGAGGCGTAAGTGTAATTTAGCACAGTGCTTGAATATTTCTATATTTGGTGGAGCTTTTCATTATAGCTCTCCCTTTCTGGTCATCCTAAGGAAATGACATCTGCCATGGCATCAGTTACCTTATGTAGCAAAGAATATTCTTTGGCTGTTTATATTTAGTCACACAATTTCATTAATAGTTATTTTAGTCTTCAAAATATTTGAGAGAACTCATGAGATAGGTAAAATGGAAGAGTATAGTACTTTCGAACATGATATTACTGTCATATACATTCCATCCCTTTAAAGCCTATGGTCACTGTTATAATTATTGAATTAACTGTAAAATTCTATGATTCTTCAACTTGACTATTCTCTCCCTACTACCTGAAGAAAAAAAATCCATCAAGAATAAAGATCAACTATTCATAGTTTTTTTTTTTCCTAAAGACCTAGGAAGATCTCTAAGTAGCTTGAAATATAAAACTATGAAACATCTTCTCTAACAACAGCTGTTCTTTCTCATTCTTTTTTGGCCTAAGGCCACATAATTGTTGGAAATAACTGGTTACTCTAAGTAGTGTTACTTCTTGCTGTGGTACTGGGGGAAATTTAAGCTGCTCTGGGATTTCTTTGCCCCTGGCTGGGATCCCCAGTTGCTGTACAAAGTGATTGAGCTTGATAGAGCCTGCAACTGTGCCCCTGGGAAGGGAGCTCTTGGAGGCAGCTGTGGAATGCCTGGTGCTTGTTTCTTCCCCAGTGTAACCCAGAGCCACTTCAACATCTGCACAATTCAGCGAGTTTGTCAAGCCTGAGCCAGCCGCTACAGAGGGGATTTTTTTGTAGGGAAGCCCCTAAAGTTATTTCACAGTTAAGAGTTTTTGTTTATTTAAGTATCTACAACTAGGAAAGTAACTTTTTTTAATTAAAAAAATTCTTTCAGGATAAGAATTGAACTTACTGCTTTCATTTCTGTGAAGTTTTAATTTAATTTTGAGGCAAAGGTGATAAGAACTGTAAAAATAGAAAAGCATGGAGCCCATGGACAAACTGTTGATATTTTTCCAGTTCTGTACAAAGATCTATGTGTCTGTGAAGTCTCACTAGTTCAGTTCCCAGAATTAAATACTACTACCATTTCAACACAATTTTCTGTCAATTTCATATTATTGAAAACTTATCCTCTTAGTTGAAAGACGAGGCCTACAGATGTATTGGAAGAAAAATCTAAGCAGTCAACATGCTACTTTAAATGATAAAGCTCTTTTTCTGGGAAAGTCAAATCTTACTTTAATAAGTATATTTTTAAAAAAATGAAGTAAACCTTCAGTGTTTAAGTCTCAAGAGTAAGAAGAAGAAAACATTGTTTAAAAAATTGTATTGCAAAATATCCCTTGAAAAATGTCTATAATTCCATGGGAGTGTAAATAGTTTCATTGTAATTGTTTTTCAGTTAGAATATTCTAACTTTATTACAGCACCTTCACTTTAATTTCTTGTTCATTAATTTTTAACTAACTTCATAAAAGAATAAAAATAAATTCTGGATTTCTTTGTGCTTAGGGAATTTATATATATGGCAGAAGGGTTGAGGAAATGGTATTTCTGGGGAGTGGTGAAGGTATTTGGCTTTTCTTCAAAGACCCCAATGCTTTGGCATCTTTTAGGTTTTAGTACTTATTAGCATAAGTCAATTGGGTTTGTATATATTGTGATATCACTATATTTTTGATTGCACAGCTAATATATTGGTGTGTGTTAAATTATTTTGTAACACAGTAATGAGTTCATTTGGCTTAGTATTTCACAATTTATTGCTCATTTTTTCATCAAAACTATAGACAAGCATTTTTGTCTGATTTTTAATTCTGAAAATGGGAAGAAATACTTGGGAAATTGTTACAGAAATCAGTCCAGCTTGTTCTTCTAGTGACTGTGTCACTGGATTTCCCCCGCCCCCTGCCACCACTACAACACATACACTTTAATGGCAGGTAATTGTGTAGAAACACCACCAACAAAAAGATTTTTCTAGATAGAGGTGGAATAGAATCATCCTGGTAACAAGAGTAGTAACCACCCATTAGCCTATTAAATCTACAGTTTTCAGGGGAATTGCACTTGAAATGTCTTCTGGCACAGTGGGCTGGAGGAGAGAGGGCAGCAGAAAGCAGGAAGACAAATTTCTATTCCATTAACCTATTTTTTTAAGTGTGAATTCATTTTTTTATTGCAATGACAGATTGAACTATCTGAGCTAGAAAAGAATGTTTTTATCCTTTGGTTATTCAATTACACTTAAATATATTCAGTCCAGTCATATGTATCTAAAATGGAATAAAAAGTAAAATGCAGCTATAGCTTTTTTTCAATGAAACTATTATATGTACATGAAAAATAATAGTGTTTGGGTAACTTAAATTTGAAGTAATTTCCAGCAGGTGGGCACAAATGCAAATTTAATCAGAATGGTTACAAAGCCTCAAAATATATTTTAGCTTTATTTTCCTCCTGAATAATTATCATTCACATTACCAAGTAGATGTCAAGGTAATAGGCATCTGGTATCCGGTATTAACATTGTTATGATAGTGGGTTCTAACTTCACCAGTTTTTCTCATTCCTTTTTTGGGATACAATGGAAATTGTCAGTTAACCTTCACAGAAACACATATATTCAACATTTTAATATTGTTAATACAGGTATCCTGCCAGCATTTTTTCTCAAACAATGGTACTGAATTATAGTTATTATGGTGATATTGTATCCAGATATGGATAAAGTATGGTAAGTATGGTAAATATTTTTTCCCAAATGTATAACTAGTTTGGAGTAAAACTTTTGGATAGTTTCAGTTCCAAACTCTGCTGAGGGTTATCTGAAGTTATTTTAAAAATAGGGAAAATATTCATAACCTAAGGGTCAATGCATGCATATACTATGTTTATATTTTTATCTTTGCCGAATGTAGCTGTGTTTTTAGTGTTATTTATGTTACCTATTTCAGAATATGATTTTGCTTGTCACATAGCTTTTCTCTACTTTGCCACTGGCATGGCAAACAAAATTCTTTTCATTACAAGAGATGATATTAATACATTCTAAAACTCAAAAAAACCTGTATGCATGAAAAATACATATTTCCATTGGTAGAGAGATAAAATGACCCATTTTGCAAGCTGTAGTCCTTACCCAGGGAAGATTTTGGCTCCCAGGATACATTTGACAATGTTTGAAGACATTTTTGATAGTTCCAACTAGGGTATGTTTGTGTGTGCTTGCACCTGCGTTATAAACATCTAGTGGATAGAGGCCAGGGATGCAGCTATAATAAACAAAGAATTATCTGACCCAAAATGTCAGTAGGGCTGAGGTTGTGAAACTTTTTGTTTATTGCATTTTAATCCATATATCTTGAGTTATACAGATTCATAACCCAAGCTCCAGATAAGAGTTTATTCATTTTATGGATATAATGTAGGTTTTCTTACATACTTAAAACAAAGTTTACATAGAATGTTTCTAGGTCATAAAAGAGCAGCTGGACCTACCTGTCACCATTTCCTTCAGGACAGTGTTGAAGTTCTGTCTGTCTTAGGGAAGTGAGAAAAATCCAAGGTGGCCACAAAGGCAAACAAAAAGAAAAGTAGGGAAGCATTTTCTCTATTCTTACAAGCTACTGTCTGTGAAGGATGAAAACAACTTTCTTTCTTTGGTTTGTTTGTTTATTTATTTATTTATTTTGACATGGTAGGTGTTTGGATACTTGGTGTATACTATTAGGATAGGGTTGATTTTTTGAGGCTGACGGGGAAAGACCCACGTGTGGACAAAGGACTGGACCTTAACTAAAGGGAATCAGGCCAGGTGTGGTGGCACTCGTCTGTAATCCCAGTGCCTAGGGAGGCTGTGGCAGGAGGATCTCGAGTTCAAAGCCAGCCTCAGCAAAAGCGAGGTGCCAGGCAACTCAATGAGACCCTATCTCTTAGTAAAATACAAAATAGGGCTAGGAATGTGGCTCAGTGGTCTAGTGACCCTGAGTTCAGTCCCCGATACCAAAAACATAAAAAATGAGGTAAAATAAAGGGAATCAGGCATCCTGGGGGAATACAAGGCTAAGAAAGTCCAGGGCTACCTGGGATTTGGCAGGTGGCTATAGAAGAACTGAAACTCTTTATGGGAACTGAAGAGACTAGCTCTTCAGTTCACTCGAGGTGGTCCTCTGCCCTTGGAGGTGGCCTGGGAGTCACAGAGGCTGCTCTGTGAAGAGGGTCACACACCTGAGTGGACTTTGCAAGCCACAGAAGCTACTTGTTTATGACTCTATGTTCATGTCTTTTTTGTTATTGTCAAGTCTTGATTTTTAGATATGTACATGTCTATATTTAAAAATATGTCTGTATTTAAAAACAGTTGTCTCTACATACCTGTTTTTAGATTTTAAACCTGTACATACCAGAAAAAAACTAAATATTGCTGATGAGCATAAAAGAAAAAAAATGGAAGTTGCCCTTACCCAAGTAAACATTGCTAACTGTATGATATGAATCTTTGTCTTTTTTCTTTTGCCTATTAAAATATACAAATACATAAACACAAATTTTAAAGCAAAATGATATCTTTCTTTGTATTTACTTTCTTCTGCCCTTTTAAAAATTTTTTCCTTTGATTTTCTTCCTACTTTCTTATTACTTTGTCTTTTCTCATTCACTTATTTTCTTCACCTTTTTCTGTTTCCATCCTTCTTTTCTTTCTTGCTTTAATTTCCTTTAGTTCATAAATTTTCCTGAGCACTTACTATGTGCCAGGCTTTGTATCTACTTCACCATCCTTACACAGGCCTGGAAAGGGTGTCGCTACCCCTTTCTGGCCCATTTCTTGACTTACTACCTCTAATTCTTCATGATTATTTATATCTTATGTATACATACTGTATTCATGTCTCATGAATTTGCTGTTTTGCTTCTCTGGCATAGGAATCCTGTGCTCCAGCAGATAGTTTCAAAACTAGCCTGTGTCTTATAGTCATCGCACTTTCTTTCAAGCCATCATCCACTTCCCTCTTCCTCTCCACTCCGTCTTACCTCTACTTCCCCCACCCATACACCCAGAATACCTTTCACTCTGTCTGTGACTAGTAGGTCATAGATCTAGAGCAAGGACTTAGCAGGGAAATGTACATCATTTTGAATCCCAGCTCCACCCCTTACTATGTGTTTCAGCCAGAAGAGTAAACACAGAAGACAGGTGCAAGAAACAGTAGTAAACATACAAACAGGTAAAGTGAGTCAGTAACTTCATCTATTGCTTATTTCTAAATGAGCCTGATTTTAACTCAATTCAGCCAACAATTAAAAAGTTACATAGAATAAGATGGAGGCATAGGTAATAAAAGCTTCCAAAGTACTGTCCTATTTAGGAGGAAGGAGAAAAGAAGAAATGAGTAGTAGCTTTTGTCCTTGTTGGGAAATTTAGAAGTAGGAATTACATTTTAAAAATTCACAACTTAAAAATAGAACTAAAAATGCAATTTTAAGTTACCCAAAGCAATAGAAGGGATATTAAAAGTGTCTACATAAGAATTTTTTAACCCCAAAGAAGGCAGGGGATGGGAAATAAAGGAGCAAAGAGAAAATATGATAAAAATATAAGACTTACTATAAAAAGTAATTATAATACATATAACTTGATTAAATCAATCTATTAAAAGAAATTATCACATTGGGCATTTTTTTTTAAATCTAAAAGTACTCTTCCTAGAGCAGTTAGACCTGAAATAAAAACCACATAGAAATTTTCAAAGCAAGGAAAGGGAAATAAATATTTCAGACAATCCTTTCTATAGAAAGCTACTATAGCAATCCTGTACTTTAAGACATAGCAATGGTAAGATTATAAAATACTACATAATAACTGTAAAATAATAAGCTTTAAATCAGTAATATAAAAATAAGCTTTAAATCAATAATACAAAGACTTGAAAACAAATTTGACAAATCCTCAGTCATAGTAGGAAATTTTAACATACCATTTTTAGAGCCTGGTAGACCAAGGAAGCAAAGCATTAGTAAAAATATGGAAGATTTTAACCACAAAATTAGTGACCTTGGTCTAATATATTTAAAAACATATAATATCAGTCTTATAAATAGTGGAGAATTTCTGTTCTTTCAGTATACATTAGAATAATCATGGAAACTGATGGCACATAAATCACAAATCCTAGCAAATTTCAGTGAACCTTTATCATACAGACTATATTCTTTACAATGAAATTTCATTATGAGACAACTCTATTAAGAAAATTAAAAATACCTCAATATCCCTATGTTTGGAGGCTAAAAAGTAAACTCCTAAATAGCTCATGAGCTAAAAGAAAAAGAAATGCAGTGGAAATGTCAAAATGTGTAGTTCTGAAAGAGAATGAAAATAGTACAGATAAAAACTTTTGGCATTGTGCTTTCAACTGTATTTAGGGGGGTTACAGTGATGAATAAGCCAAATGGGAGAATTAATCACCCAAGAACTGGATATGAGAGAGCAATCTGGAAAGCAACTGTAAGTGCACTAAGAATGTGTAAAGAGAGAAAAGAAGGAAATAGAAACTTTACCAAGAGAAAAGGACCCTACCAAAAAAGGATCAGACTTGCTTTTTTAAAGAACCCAATAGATTCACTAGAAATTATTGATGGTTTGGATTATTTATTGTCTGAATTCTAAATTTTCAGGTACATATATTTATATTGCTTGGAGAATCAGAATATGTATTGAAACATCTGAAGCAGAAGGTTAACAAATGTCACCCACTAGTCAGACAAAAATGTTGACATTTATAAAGCAAGAAGAAAAATTACACTAATGGAGCTGGACTATTAAGATTTTTCTTGTGAACCTTATATTCTTCAATCCTAACACTGTGCCAAAAGGTCAGATATCCACACTGCAGGTTTTGTGTCAGAACAAAACTTAATATCATTTGCCACCAAGAAACCTCAACAATTAGTTCAAAGGCCCAGCTTCTCACTACCTTCATATCAGACGTTTTAGCTGGAGTCTTCATTCTGCAGATATGATTTGCCTCCCAAGCAGAATAAACAAATCATAGCTGACTTTTTCTTTTAACTCCTGCATGTTTTTGGAAGACAGAATAAGATAAAATTTGTGGTAGCTTCACAAAAATTTAATTGCTTTTTTAGGTCCTAGATACACAAGCGCGTGTGCGTATGTGCACACACACCCGGGCGCGAATACATACATCTCTAAAGACAGACTGCAGCAGGAGAGTATCAAGCTTCACTATTTTTGCAGATAGGTCAGCTGGGAATATCAACTTCCTAAGAGTACTTGGCTGCTTACTTTAAAGCAAAGATTAATAAGAATGGACAAGTTCAACAAAATGTCAGTGATAAATATAAGCACTCTTCATATCTGGCCTCACAAGTACTCAGTTGAGTGGTGCAAAGCTTTCAACAAAGTGGGAAAAAATCCAATCTAACTTAATTAAGCCTAAGTGAAATTTTACCTTGATTTTGTTTCAAAGAAAACATTATTTCATAGATCTGTTCCTCTTTCTTAGAACTTCATTAGAATTCTTATAAGGAAACGACAGCTCCTTATAGCTACTTATTATCTATTGGCCCCTTTGTTCCTTATCCAGAAGTTGAGATGGGCTAGAAAATGTTTTCTCATAGACGAACGAGGAGATTAAGTTGCAGAGTCCGAGTGGCATTCTCAAGCTGTCTTTGAACCAGATCCTGAATCCCCTACCTGCTTGTCCGGACCTCTTTCCACTTTCGTGATCACAGTTCACAGAACTACAACCTCACTCTGCTTTTTTTAGCACACACAGTCTTGGGAGCTCTCTTTGTGCCCTGTCTCCTCTCTTTTCCTGCTCACTCACTAACCCCTGGTAGTTTGGTTTTCTGTCCTGATTCCTAACTAAACCAGCTCCTGCAGACGTCACCAGTACGCCCCCAATCACTAGTCCTGCATCTCACCTTGATCTCTGGAAATTTAGCCTTTCTGGCCACCCCTTTGGTCCTCCTGTTGCCTTTCCCATTTGTTTTCTTGGTACGTATAATATTTGTACATAAACATCTCAGCATGTTAGATTTCCTAATGCTTACTGATTCTGATTATTTCAAATTATTCATTTTCCAGTATATTCTTTATTTCTTTAATGAAACTTTTTGTTTCTATTTTGCCTTAGGTTCTTATTATTCTTCACATCAGACATTCTTATTATTATGTATTTCATTCATCCAATGAATATTTATCGAAAGCATGCCAGAATCTGTTCTTGGTGTTGGGAGTTTAAGCATGAAAAAGGCAGATGTGGTCTCTACTAAGATAATTACAGATTGTAGAAAGTGCTGTGAGGGAAGATAAGAGGATGATGGGTGAAGGAGTGACCATTTTATATTCTGCAGTCAGGGAAGAGGTGACATTTCAATGCAAAAAAAAAAAAAAAAAAAAAAAAAAGCAAATTCTTTTCAGGCATAGAGAACACCAAGTGTCAGGGCACCAAGGCTGGACAGTGCTGGAGTGTTCAGGACACAGACAGATGGCATAGCTGTGAGGCAGAGAGAGGTTAAACTGAGATTGGGAAGGGATGCTGGAGCCAGGAAAGGCAAGACCTTGTAGGACAGAATCACAGCCCCGTGTGTATACTTGACACTTTGAAAGACCTGCACTGAATTTTTAAAGTGAGGCTCATGTGTACAATGACGTGAGATTTCACACATACATCAAATACCGTTTATTACGATGTGATTTAATGTGATGAAGATTTTGAATTTGGAAAGCTCTTTCTCTTTTTATACGTTCTTTCTCTGGGCAACTTTATACCTTCAAGTACCACTATATGTAGATGCATACATTAGAGCAAAGAAGAAGACCTTCACTGGGAAGCTAGCTCATCAAAAGAACATCAGATAATATGATGATAATTTTAATGGTAAGGGTTAACCCTTAGTATGTGCCGTATGTGCCAGGTACTTTCCTAAGTATTATCTCACTTAATAATTTATATACTTTATGGTATCAGTACTATTACTATTTATGTTTTACAGGTAAGAAAACTGAGGCACAGAAAGACTCAACTTACATAGAGTCATAAACTGGGAAAGGGCAGAGTTGGAATTCCAACCTAGGCATTCTGACTCTGGAGGTCAAGTTCACTTAACCAATAGTTTATTGTCTCTCAATAGAAATTTGGTAAGAATCACCTCGTTCTTAGCCATCAAGTAAACATGCACTGGCACATATGTTAAAAAGACACTAGGAAGATGGCATACTGACCATATCTCATCTTCACATTGGGCCTCTCCTCTGAGCTCTGGCCTCATTTCAAGTAACTATATTCTATCATGTCATACTCATATTTAAGATCAGGCTCACCATCTTCCTTACAAATATAGCTTTCTACTTTATTTTCTATTTCTGTTAATAGAATCAGTAGTCATTCCAGATTAAAAAAAAAAAAATTTAAAGAACCTTAAACACATCCTGACTCCTTCCTTGGTCACCTCACTTCCCCTAGTCAAATCAGTTACCAGTTATTACTGATCCTGCTTCTAAGATATCATCCATCTCTGGATCTCCATTCACTCAAGTTTATTGAATTCTCACCTGGATCATTACAAGTGTTCCTGAGTGCTCTCCCCACTTCCTGAGGCTGTATCTATTTCTCTTTCTCCAACCAAACCTGATCCATTCTACACACTACCAAGAGATTGATATTAGAATATATAGCATGTTAATATTAATCCTTTGTTCAGTAACTTTTTTGGATCCCCAATCCCAAGTGGACCAAGTTCAAACTCACTGGCCAGGCCAAATTCCAGTCTGCTGCTCAAACCCTTGATGCTCCAGACAGAATGAACTTTCACTAATCCTTGATCCTGCACTGTGATTTATCTTGGTGCCTTATTCTAAATCAGTGTGCTGAGTTAAAGAATTAGTTCAAGGACATAAATCCCAATAATTATGGATAAAACAGGTTTTTTTTGTTGTTTTTCCATCCACACTGTCCTTGACCATCACTGCTGTTTTTTTTTTCCTAATCTATGTTACTATGTATAAGGTATAGTATAGATGCTATGATGGTGGGTAAAGCACCTGTCCTCAAGTATGCCATAATTTAATTATAGAATCAGGTTTATGAAATCTAACTATTTTGAAAAAAAAGCTGATTAAAATTTGTATCACTTTTGGCAATTTTAAAGTGTAATGTTCTGTGTTCACACCTCTGTGGAACCTTTATAGTCACCACATCAGCAACAATATAGATCTGTGTATTTATGATACCATTCTATATTATTAGTATAAATACAGCATTTACTCAAAATCTACTAAGAAATCTCATGATCATTCTATAAAAAAATCTGAATTCCCTTGAGATTCTCTATCTTCATTAGGCATAGTATGATATTTTTATGAGTACAAGATGGCATAATACCCAACACAGTACAGTATATAGAATAAGAGAATTTGGTATTATTCTCCAGCATCATTCTGGGCACATCCAGAATGTTATCTAAATGCTTGGAGATACCATGTATAAAAGAATTCAAAACCTTCAAAACCAGTTACTAATTTTTGAGTTAAGGGGAAAATATTTTCAAGAAAAAGAATTCCGAAGAAAAAATCAAAACCATAGAGTGCCGGGGATCCCAAAAGCCAACTGTGTGACCCCGGAGATCCAGGCTGTCTGATTCGCGGCCTGCCCCGCGGCTACAGAAGGCGTGGCGCCGCAGAGAAGGGATTAACTAGCAAGCAGGGAGATAAGTGGCTGTGACACAGTGGAATCCCGCCAGCCAAGCCCGCACTGACCCCCGGGCTGAGTACGGGATTTCAGATGGGGAAGGAAGCGGTACAGTTCTATCCCCCACAAGGGAAACAAAACAATAGAGTGCCGGGGTTCCCAGTAGCCACCCTCCACACCCAACAAACGGCAGGCCCAGAGTACAGTTTCAACTGCCGAGAACCATCACTCAGGGGAAATCTGGTCTAGCAGGAGAAACCAAGACTAGCAGGAGAAACCAGGGGACTAGAGGCAAGGCCCTTGCGACTGGGCGGCTGTAAACTGCAGGGCCGCCGGCGACAGTTCACCCACTGCCCGCGTAACTGGGCGGTAGGAGAACGCCCGCCCGCTGGCGATTGATCACCTGCCCACGGCCTATGATACTGGGCGGCTGGAGACCGCCCGCCTGCCGCGACCGGGAGCTGAAACCAAACAGAGACAGTCCAGTCACTCCCCCCCATTAGGACACCCCGGCAAGGAGACTGGGGCCCGTCATAGCAGAGTAGTGTCGTCACTGGAGCTTGGACGTCGGAATTCCTTCCCAGCGGAATCCACGTTAGCAGGCATAGTTTAACAACACAAAGGAGAGACATCAGAGTAATACAGAAACAAAACAAATCTATAGAAGAGAGCAGAAACACGACAATCAAATAGAGCTGGAAAGTAACGTGGACAACATGAGAAAACAAGGGAAAAAAGGATTACAAACAATGCAAGACAACTCAATTCTACAGGAGGACATAGAAACATCAGAAACAGGGATAGGGAAAGAACTCAAGGCATACCTAACTCGAATGGAAAGGAATATTAGAGAAGACATGAGACAGCAAGTCCAAGAAATAAAAGTATATTTTGAAAATGAATTAAACAAACAAATTCAAATGGCAAAGAACGAGCTCTACCAGGAGATAGAGATCTTAAAAAAAAATCAAACAATAATCCTAGAATTGCAGGAAACTATAAACCAAATTAAAAACTCAAACGAGAATATTACAAATAGACTTGATCAAGTAGAAGTCAGAACATCAGATAATGAAGACAAGGTTTATCAACTTGAAAAGAATATAGTCAACACAGAAAAGATGCTTAAATCCCACGAGCAATCTATTCAAGAGATATGGGATGTCATAAAAAAACCAAATTTGAGAGTCATAGGGATAGAAGAAGGCACAGAGATTCAAACCAAAGGAATGGACAGCATATTAAATGAAATAATTCTAGAAAACTTCCCAGAGATGAAAGATGGAATGGATTGCCAAATCCTGGAAGCCTACAGGACCCCAAACATTCAAAACCATAATAGACCAACTCCAAGACATATAATTATGAAGATAGCCAACGTACAGAACAAGGAGAGAATATTAAAAGCTACGAGAGAAAAGAGGCAGATTACATTCAGGGGTAAACCAATTAGGTTAACGACCGATTTCTCATCACAGACTTTGAAAGCGAGAAGATCCTGGAACAATGTATTTCAAACGCTGAAAAATAATGGATTCCAACCAAGAATACTGTATCCAGCAAAATTGAGCTTCAAATTTGACAGTGAAATTAAAATCTTTCACGATAAACAAAAGCTAAAAGAATTCGCAGCAAGAAAACCAGCTCTGCAAAGCATTTTGATCAAAACACTACAAGAAGAGGAATTGAAAAATAGTGCCCAAAACTAACAGCAGGAGGTATCTCAGTAAAGGGGGAGGAAAGTAACCAAAAAGTAAAACTAGCCAAACTAAAATAAATAAATAAAGAAGCATGACTGGAAGTACAAATCATATCTCAATTGTAACCTTAAATGTTAATGGCCTAAACTCACCAATCAAGAGACATAGGCTAGTAACCTGGATCAAAAAAACAAATCCAACAATATGCTGCCTTCAGGAGACTCATATGATAGGAAAAGACATACACAGGCTGAAGGTAAAAGGTTGGGAAAAATCATACCACTCACATGGCCCTCGGAAGCAAGCAGGAGTGGCCATACTCATATCGAATAAAATCAACTTCAAACCTAAGTTAATCAAGAAGGATAAAGAAGGACACTATATCCTGTTAAAAGGAACCATCCACCAACAAGACATAACAGTCATCAATTTGTATGCACCAAACAATGGAGCTGCAACGTTCATAAAACAAACTCTCCTCAAGTTCAAGAGTCAAATAGACCACAACACAATAATTATGGGTGACTTCAACACACCGCTCTCGCCATTAGACAGATCCTCTAGATAAAAAATGAATAAAGAAACTATAGAACTCAACAGCACAATCAATAACCTAGACTTAACCGACATATATAGAATATATCAACCATCATCAAGTGGATACACGTTCTTCTCAGCAGCACATGGATCCTACTCAAAGATAGACCATATATTATGCCATAAGGCAACTCTTAGTAAATATAAAGGCGTGGAGATAATACCATGCATCATATCTGATCATAATGGAATGAAATTGGAAATCAATGATAAAAGAAGGAAGGAAAAACCCTACATCACATGGAAAATGAACAATATGTTATTGAATGATCAATGGGTTATAGAAGACATAAAGGAGGAGATGAAAAAATTCTTAGAGTCAAATGATAATACAGACACAACATACTGGAATCTATGGGACACAGTGAAAGCAGTTTTAAGAGGGAAATTCATTTCTTGGAGTTCTTACCTCAAAAAAAGAAAAAACCAACAAATAAATGAACTCACACAACACCTCAAAAACCTAGAAAAGGAAGAGCAAAACAACAGCAAATGTAGTAGAAGACAAGAAATAATTAAAATTAGAGCAGAAATCAACGAAATTGAAACAAAAGAAACCATTGAAAAAATTGATAAAACTAAAAGTTGGTTCTTTGAAAAAATAAATAAGATAGACAAGCCCTTAGCCATGCTAACGAAAAGAAGAAGAGAGAGAACTCAAATTACTAACATACGGGATGAAAAAGGCAATATCACAACAGACACTACAGAAATACAGAAGATAATTAGAAAGTAGTTTGAAACCCTATATTCCAATAAAATAGAAGATAGTGAAGATATCGATAAATTTCTTAAGGCATATGATTTGCCCAGATTGAGACAGGAAGACACACACAATTTAAACAGACCAATAACAAAGGAAGAAATAGAAGAAGCCATCAAAAGACTACCAAGAAAAGCCCTGGACCGGATGGGTATACAGCGGAGTTCTACAAAACCTTCAAAGAAGAATTAATACCAATACTTTTCAAGCTATTTCAAGAAATAGAAAAAGAAGGAGCTCTTCCAAATTCATTCTATGAGGCCAACATCACTTTGATCCCAAAACCAGACAAAGATACTTCAAAGAAAGAAAACTACAGACCAATATCTCTAATGAACTTGGATGCAAAAATTCTCAATAAAATTCTGGTGAATCGAATACAAAAACATATCAGAAAACTTGTGCACCATGATCAAGTAGGATTCATTCCTGGGATGCAAGGCTGGTTCAATATACGGAAATCAATAAATGCTATTCACCACATCAATAGACTTAAAGACAAGAACCATATGATCATCTCGATGGATGCAGAAAAAGCATTTGACAAAGTACAGCATCCCTTTATGTTCAAAACACTAGAAAAACTAGGGATAACAGGAACTTACCTCAACATTGTAAAAGCTATATATGCTAAACCTCAGGCTAGCATCATCCTAAATGGAGAAAAACTGAAGGCATGCCCTCTAAAATCTGGAACAAGACAGGGATGCCCTCTATCACCACTTCTATTCAATTTAGTTCTCGAAGTACTAGCCAGAGCAATTAGACAAAAGAAATTAAAGGCATAAAAATAGGAAAGGAAGAAATTAAATTATCGCTATTTGCAGATGACATGATAATATACTTAACAGACCCAAAAGAGTCTACAAAGAAGCTGCTAGAGTTAATAAATGAATTCAGCAAAGTGGCAGGTTATAAAATCAACACGCATAAATCAAAGGCATTCCTGTATATCAGCAACAAAACCTCTGAAATGGAAATAAGGAAAACCACTCCATTCACAATATCCTCAAAGAAAATAAGATACTTGGGAATCAACCTAACAAAAGAGGTGAAAGATTTATACAATGAAAACTACAGAACCCTAAAGAGAGAGATAGAAGAAGATCTCAGAAGATGGAAAAATGTACCCTGTTCATGGATAGGCAGAACTAACATCATCAAAATGGCGATATTACCCAAAGTTCTCTACAGGTTTAATGCGATGCCAATCAAAATCCCAACGGCATTTCTTGTAGAAATAGACAAAGCAATCATGAAATTCATATGGAAAAACAAAAGGCCCAGAATAGCAAAAGCAATTCTAAGCAGGAAGTATGAATCTGGAGGTATAGCGATACCAGAGGTCAAACTGTACTACAAAGCAATAGTAACAAAAACAGCATGGTACTGGTACCAAAACAGGCAGGTGGACCAATGGTACAGAATAGAGGACACAGAGACTAATCTACAAAGTTACAACTATCTTATATTTGATAAAGGGGCTAAAAGCATGCAATGGAGGAAGGATAGCATCTTCAACAAATGGTGCTGGGAAAATTGGAAATCCATATGCAACAAAATGAAATTGAATCCCTTTCTCTCGCCATCCACAAAAATTAACTCAAAATGGATCAGGGAGCTAGATATCAAATCAGAGACACTGCGTCTGATAGAAAAAAAAGTTGGCTCCGATCTACATATTGTGGGGTCGGGCTCCAAATTCCTTAATAGGACACCCATAGCCCAAGAGTTAATAACAAGAATAAACAAATGGGACTTACTTAAACTAAAAAGTTTTTTCTCAGCAAGAGAAACAATAAAAGAGGTAAATAGAGAGCCTAAATCCTGGGAACAAATTTTTACCCCCCACACCTCAGATAGAGCCCTAATATCCAGAATGTACAAAGAACTTAAAAAATTAAACAATAAGATAACAAATAACCCAATCAACAAATGGGCCAAGGACCTGAACAGACACTTCTCAGAGGAGGACATACAATCAATCAACAAGTACATGAAAAAATGCTCACCATCTCTAGCAGTCAGAGAAATGCAAATCAAAACCACCCTAAGATACCATCTCACTCCAGTAAGATTGGCAGCCATTATGAAGTCAAACAACAATAAGTGTTGGCGGGGATGTGGGGAAAAGGGTACACTTGTACACTGCTGGTGGGGCTGCAAAGTGGTGAGGCCAATTTGGAAAGCAGTATGGAGATTCCTGGGAAAGCTGGGAATGGATCCACCATTTGACCCAGCTATCGCACTTCTCAGACTATTCCCTGAGGACCTTAAAAGAGCGCACTATAGGGATACGGCTGCATCAATGATTATAGCGGCACAATTCACAATAGCTAAACTGTGGAACCAACCTAGATGCCCCTCAATAGATGAATGGATAAAAAAATGTGGCATCTATACACAATGGAGTATTATGCAGCACTAAGAAATGACAAAATCATAGAATTTGCAGGGAAATGGATGGCATTAGAGCAGATTATGCTAAGCGAAGCTAGCCAAGCCCTAAAAAACAAATGCCAAATGTCTGCTTTGATATAAAGAGAGCAACTAAGAACAGAACAGGAAGGAAGAGCATGAGGAAAAGACTACAGTAAACAAAGACGAATTGGGGGAGAGAAACGGAGAGAGAAGGGAAAGCATATGGAAATGGTAGGAGACCTTCAATGATACATAAAATTATTAGAGGTCATGAGGGGCAAGGGGGAGGGAAAAAAGGGAGAGAATTGAACAACAGCAGGGGAGGTAGAGAGGGAAGATGGGAGGGGAGGGGAGGGGAGGGGGGATAGTAGGGGATATGAAAGGCAGCAGAATACAACAGTCACTAATATGGCATTATGTAAAAATGTGAATATGTAACAGATGTGATTCTGCAATCTGTATTTGGGGTGAAAATGGGAGTTCAAAACACAATTTGAGTCAAATGTATGAAAGATGATATATCATGAGCTATGTAATGCTTTAAATAATCAATAAAAAAAAAAAAAAGAATTCCGAAGTTTCTTAAGTTGTATTTTTCTGCTGCTTCAAAATGCCCAGTGGCTCTCCAGTGCCCATGGAGCACTTATTCCTAACTGTGGCATCCAGAGGTCTTCCCCACAGTGTGACAGAGTCTCACATTCTAGCCTAGTCCTGATTACTGTGTAGTACATCTTCTGTTTCAACAAGCTAATTAGTTCCTTGCTCTCCTGCAGGCATTCCATACTTTTAAAACTTCACATTTTTGGTCACACCTTCCTATCTTCATGGAATGCTCTTGTTCAGTTTCTAGCCAGATTCTTCCCACTTTCCTAGATCAAATCCCAACTCCCCAGAAAAGCCTCTTGTGCACATCCCAGCATGAAGTGACCTCTACCTCTCTAAACTTTGGCAGCACCATTCATCTGAGAATTAACCTCTTAGGACTTTATGACCATTTTTAATATTGATATCTCCTGTTTTACAAATTTCACTTTTCATGGGATTATTTGGCAAGAAAGCATATGGGTAGATCATTATAACTTATCTTGATTATATTTACAAGCCCCTAAAGATTGAAATCTTTTATTTCTTGGCATATCCTTTACATAAGTACCCAAGAATTCAGTACTAATACTTTGCTCCTAAGGATTCAATAACTAATACCTGAGTAGTTCAAAATTAGAAAATCCCATCAGTCAAATTAAGAGAAATCTTCTCTATGGTGATTGTTTTCTTAATAATACATCAATTATTGCAGAATCCCAAAAGAATTACTAAACATTGTACTATCGATGGTGAATTGAAGTAGAACTTCATTAAAATCTAACATTACCATTACAGTGAGCATAGTCTCTAATAAATAAGGTTATGAAACATAATACATTGAGTGATGAAAAGCTCTAATATCATCAACATTTTGTACCATTAAAGATAGATCATGTACTGTGAGCAACAGGACCAACTGAGCTCCTAGCTCCCCATGGAGGGCCAGTCATCTCAAGCGAGACATTTCCCAGGAAATGACATGTTCCTTTAGCTCCCACTCATTCATTAAGGGTCATAGGTAACGTAGCTCTAAGGAGCACAGGATCATAATGAAGACTTTGAAAAGCTGACATCTGCAAAGATAGATATCGTAGAACTTAATGTAACCAGTAAGCAAATGGTGAATGTTTTGTGTAAAAATAATCTCAGATATGAAAAGTTGCATAAGCAGCTTAAAGTATGGTAAAAGGAGGTTAATAGCCAATGATTGGATAAATGCTGGGAAAATACTTAAAAATGATCTCTCAAGCTACTGTGTGATTCTGTGGACACAGAGGAGCCATGGACAGGCCTAGAAAAAGAGGAAGGCTGTGGTCAAGATTCACTTTATTCACTCCTAATACCAACAATGGCATACTTTAATCCCCATTTCCCTTCTCCACGTCTTTTCTTTCAATTAAGTTTACTCCTTTCCACAGACCTCTGCTTGTGAGTCCTGCCCCTGATTTCACATTGTCTATTATACTCATTCACCAGATAACCTCATCTTATTTCCCTGATCTGCCTCTTTTTCTCCTGAAATTATCTGACATCTCAGTTTTTCCTGGAAACTTAACCCAATTAGGTGGTCAAGGTGAAGGTCATCTACACCTATAAAAAAATATCCTCTATCCCCATATTGTTTAAGACTTAAGCATAGGGGCTGGAGTTGTAGCTCAGTGAGAGAGCACTTGCCTAGCACAGGTGAAGCACTGGGTTCAATTCTCAGCACCACATAAAAACAAATAAATAAAATAAAATTTAAATTCTTAAAAAAAAAAAAGACTTAAGCATAAAATACAGTAACCTCCAAACATGTTGATATACATGTGAGTTCTGAGCCTTATTACTTCAGAATTCATTTCAAAGTATTCTGAAAAGATCAACTAAAATTCTAAAAAATGAACTGAAAAGAAAGGCAGAAAAAGTGAAACGTGATATAAGAAAAGCAAAAAAATTTTTTTTTTTAGTATTAGCACTTCCTGTATTCATGCAACAAATATTAATGAGGCAGTTTTGATGCCAGGCACTGTGCTGGACACTAAGGACAGATGTTAACCACTATAACTCAGAGTTTGTTAAGCAGAAAGAAATGTAACAAATAACAAGAAATGGTTATGAAAAGGTAACCAGAGACCAAATAGAAGCTGATAAAGAACCAGAGGTGCAAACAGTAGGTGAGATAACTGAAAGGGCCTATTTGTTCAATGCTGCTCATTCCCAGCAGGCAGTATGTGGTTCTGAACACCTGCAGAGCATTCTGAAGATGAAAGTGAAATGATTAAGGCAAAGGAGTTTATTAAACAAAGGCCCTTCAAAAAAGGTTTGGATGGGGTAATTATTGGTATATCTGAAAGAGGCCAGATTGAACCTATTCAATTTTACAGAGAAAAAGGGGAATTTATATACATGAAAGGATTTAAGAATTATTAAAAAAAATACTTTTAAAAAACAACTCTTAAATTACTTTTAAAAGCAACTCTTAAATCCCCTTAACATTTCAATAAGAATTTTTTTTTTGTTTCAAAACAATGAAAAAATACTTTCCAAAAGAAGTGGTAGAAGAAACCCCATTGCTTGAGATATTAAAAACCAGATGGTCCAAAGTCCCAGAAAATATTCACATGGGTTCCATTCTTCACTGGGTGAAAGCAGAGAGACCAGCTTCATGTAATATATGGTTTGCATCTCTAGCTTAGCAATGCTATGAAAATAATGATTTGCATTTTCTTGAACTTTCCCTTAATTTTGTGGCCCTCCCCTGTGCTCTTATAGTGTTCGGTGTTCACTTCTGTTAGAGCTTGCCTCACAGGAATTGCCTGTTAGCTTGGCCACTGGGTCATTCTTCTTCTAGCTTCACATGTCGTGAGCTTATAGGGTTTTCTCCCTGTCCCTAGGGACTACTGTGCACTATGGGTTCTGGAACCTGCTCCCCTTACATCATGATTCTGCATTTGTTTCCACCAGATCCTTGGGAGTTTCACAATTTTTATGTTGAATTTCTTGGCTTGGGCACACCACACTTGAAGGTTACGTAAATTTGGACCTCCAATTGTACAGAGTTGGAGTTTTGATTTCTCACAGAAACCCCAACATCACCAACATTTTCTGGAACTGAGAAAAGATAAAAAGTTTCCTGTGGCTACCCAGGAATGGTGGGGCGGAGGGGGGTCTAACTTGCAGCTGTCTGTTCTCACAGGCCCAAAGCTTTGTCTCCTGTATCCGTGAAGATGTTCCAACTCCAGCCTTTCCATCCTGCAAATAGTGTGTCCCTTTGAGCAAATGGGGAAAAACAAGTTTGTTTCAACTTGGTGTTGCTAGAGGTTGAATTCTTAGCCATAAGTAATCACTACAAAGACACTACAATAGATACTTAATTATAGGTACTTGATTTATAAATTTAATTCAAGTTAAGTAAACAAAATTCTGAATATGTACTGTGGGCAAGGCTCCATGCGAGGTGCCTAATATCCTCTCTCCTGAGAACTGATGAGCTTTAACGTTTAATATTAATTACTTCTTGACAAGAAGACATTTTTGTTGAATTTATGAAGGAAGAGATCTTAAGTGGCTATTGAATTTATGAAGTAAATGATCCTATATAGCTGCTTAATGCCACTTAGGGTAAAAATGACATTTGTATATAAAAAGAATTATAGAAGTTATATCAAGGTAGAGATCCATCCAGATCCAACTATGGACTTTGATTTTTTTTCAGCTAAGAATAACACATATTTGCAATCTAAGTCATGTTAAATCAGGTTAATGTGGTGACTTTAGAATAGGTCTTAAAAATGGAGTTGGCATTCCAATCAACTCCAGTCCTTCTAATTTAAATAACTTATTTTATGCCCTATGCCAATCAATCATTTTCTCCCCCAGAAAGTCAAACCAGTTTTTACAGTATTCATTTGTAAAACTTACATGACATAAACATTATGTGACAGAAGTTGTTTGTTATTAAGAGAGAGAATATCGTCTCAAAGAAGCTTGTCATCTGGAAATAGGAAAAATCACACAAAGTAATTTTATTTGTATCATGGCTTCTTCACTGTTGGCTACATTTGTGACAGCAGATTTCATACTAAATATTAACAATATTTTGTTTATGCTTGAATGTGCTACATACAGTAGGATGTAGACTTTATTCAGAATTTTCCTGGTTAGAAAGAAGACTGTTCAGTTAAATGATATACTTGTGGGATGGTGACAAAGAATTATAGACATTATGTATCTAAGAAAAGTAGATTGACACTTTGGTGTCAAAAAATTTTTTTTTCTTTTCAGTACAGGGGATTGAGCCCAAGGCCTTGAACATGCTATGCATCCACTCAGGCACTGAGCTGCATCCCCAGCCCTTCTCACTTTATTTTGAGACTGGGTCTTGCAAAATTATCCAGGCTGGACTCAAATTTACAATCCCCTACCTCAGCCTCTCGAGTAGCTGGGATTACAGGCATGCACCACCACACCTGGCTTGACGTCAAAAATTTTGAAGTTTCACTTTCCCCTTGAAACTTATAAAATTCCTGTTTGGGGAGGTTTAAAAAAAGGCAAAATATTCACAATTTCATTTGATTCAAACTAATAGAAACACTAGTTATCAGCAGGCGCAGGCTTTAGGAAGTCATGGATATTAATATAAATAGTATGATTATAATGAATGAGCTATGGAGACAGTTAATCTATTTGCTGGAAAGAGTTATTATTGGACTTTTATATAGGTCATAAAGTCAGGCTCATTTTCAAGAACTAATACAATAAGAAAAATTGACATATTTTGTTTGAATTTCTTGTGGTGTTGAAACAAGTCTTATTTGTAAATTTTGATGTAATTTTGATGAGATCTTTTTTAAAGAACTTTTGCATTGTGTTGAGTCTTTTGGTTTGAGAAATGTGAATGTGGGTGTCTATGATTTGTTTTGTTTGGATTTTTCTGTTCAATATGTGAAAATACCCATGAGACAGGCTCCTGCTGAATACTTGGTCCCCATGTCATCAGTGCTGTGAGTGCACGTTGTGAATTGTTTAAACATTGTTGAATCCACTGTGGGTTGGCAAGAAGCATCTGGGAGCCAGACCTTTCCTGTGGACACATGCCAAGTGGTGGATTGTATTTCCTCACTACAGTGAACTATATCGAGATAATTTTTCTTCTTGAGTTTTTTAATCCAGAAATTATTTTCCAAAGCTAAGTAAAGGATCATATGATAAAATCATTTATAAGAAACCTACCTGAATTCTGTAACCACTGGTTGATTACCACTTTTCTTTAGCATACATGTAAACAAATCATGCAGTTGGACCACATGCAGATAGTTAACATTATGATCTTAAGTAGACTGTTTGGGAAAGTTCATATTGTTCTTTCATATATTCTCTTTAAATCAATAGTTTACTCTAAGCAAGGACAATAAACATTGAATGACCATTTAAATACTGTAGTTGGGCATGCCATTAAATTTACATGTTTGATTGCATATGTAATTAGATGGAACTAAAACCCTAAATTACATTTTATGTAATGTACATAATTATAGAATAACATTTATTCTAACTAAAAGTGCCAGAAAAAGTTTATTAAATGTTATATTAAACTTAGAAAATATAAGCAGTTGTGATTTGGGGATGAGAAAACAAGAATGCTGTATCATACTTGAAAATAGACAATAGGTTAGTTTTAGAGCACTGATTGCCTGACCCCAGGCCCCTAAACTGGTACTTCATTTGCTACCCTGGGACACTCTAAACAGAGACCTTGAAAAAGTCACATCTGGTTTGCCCACAGTGTACAATGAGAACACCTTGGCTCTTTTACATAAGAGCAGATGCTTTGTTTATGTTGGCTTTATTTCTGGAATCCAAGTAAGGGAAACTTTCAAATGAGAGTTCAGCCTATCCCTTTAGGAGGCCAAAACTGATCAAGTGTGTTGTTTTTTAAGCTCAAATTTTTATTCTTAACGTACCTTAAAGAGCATCAAATACTATTTTGTGGAAATGAACACCAGGACTCCATCAGAAGAGTTCCGTATGCCTAACCTCCCCTTACTCCCCCAGAAGCTTCTTCCTTGCTTCTTTTGGCAGCCCCTTTCTATAGGAAATATCCTGGTTCTAGAAGATCTTTCCTTTTTCAGGCATTATAACATTTTATCATAAAATTTTCAGTGTGAAAAAAAATACTGCTTACTTTAAAATTGAAAACACCTTGAAAACATAATTCTGAAAGTCTCTGCACAGCCCTCCATAGTTTTTAGAAATTTGTATTTTTCTTTAGTGTTATGTAAAGTGCTTTAATTTGCTGCATTTTTCATGTCTTACCGCAGTCAAATCTGGTGATAGTCTATAGCTATCTTATTCAGGATTAATCAATCTTTTGAGGCTCCTGGCAAGGATAGAAGCTGCTCTCGGCTCTGCTTGCTTCGGGGCTTGGCCTTACAGTTTTTTCATCATATTCAGTCTCTGGGAGGGAGACGCTGGGAGATGATTTTTCCATTTGCAAGCTGCTTCCCAACAGAAAGAAAAATGGAAGGGGCAAATGCCAAGCTTTTCAGTTTCTGTGGCCATTGCAAACATGACTTGTCTCCTGTTCTTAGCAGTGTACACTGTTTTTCAAGGGGGCTTTTTTTTTTCCCCCCTGGATTGTCAGTGTTAGCCAAGTTATTTTGTCAATGAAGAATCTTGAAAATAAGAATATATGTCAATATAACACCATGAGATTAACTTTCTCATCAGTTGCATGTTATAGAAGTAGGTTGAAGTGCTGTTTAATTAATTAACACACATAGGAACAAGTGATACATGCTGAGTCTTATACTGAGAAAGAAGAAAAACCATAGTACTTCAGAACTTGAGCAGTAAGCAGCCAGCCTAGATTCAAATCCTGACACTATTTATTATACCTGTGTATTGCTAGTGCTAGTTATTTAAATGTTTCTATACATCCATTTCTTCATCTGGAAAATGGGAATTACGACCTACCTAGATTTTGAGGAGTGAATGAGATTTATGTATAAAGTGCCTAGCAGTGCTTGGTACACAGTAATTCCTCAAATTGTTGTAATCTCTGTGATTAGGCAGCTACTATACAGTGGCCATTGTGTTGGCTATTTCACCTTATTTTGTCCTCACAATAATTCTCCAAGGTAGAGTTTATATTTACATTTTCTTTTTTTTTTAAAGAGAGAGTGAGAGAGGAGAGAGAGAGAGAGAGAGAGAGAGAGAGAGAGAGAGAGAGAGATTTTTTAATATTTATTTTTTAGTTCTCGGCGGACACAACATCTTTGTTGGTATGTGGTGCTGAGGATCGAACCCGGGCCGCACGCATGCCAGGCGAGCGCGCTACTGCTTGAGCCACATCCCCAGCCCTATATTTACATTTTCCAGATAAGAAAATTGAGGGTCAGAGTATTGAATTAATTTGTCTAAATTTGTATAGGTAGCAAAAGAGGGTAATATGAATTGCTGGAACACAAGTTAATTATTTAAGTTTATATATTTTCATTGTATCTTTTGAGAATACATATGCAATTAACTCCTGCTTTACTAGTTCCATTATAATTAATTTACCTTGGTGTTATTTACTGAGGCATATATATTTTTTTGAAACTTAAAATGTAAATGACATTTGAAGATACAGTGACCTAATTAATTTACATTTAAATGATGATTGAACACTCAACCTTTTGAAACCTTATGTAAAAAGATATGGCTGTAGGTCATTGGTTCGCAAGGTGTTGTCCTCAGCAACATGTGCTGGGAACTTGTTAGAAAAGCATATTCTTAAACTCACTCCAGATCCACTGAAACAGACTGTATGGTAGGTCTCAGTAATCTGGGTTTTTACAAGTCCTCCAGGTGCCTCTGATGCCTGCTAAAGCTTGAGAAGCACTGCTCTGGGTAAACAACACATCTAGGTGATATACAGATGTATTGATGTGGCTCATACTACCTCATCCCAAATGAGAAGTTATATATTGTAGAAGTTATATATTGTAGTACATGATGGTAATAGAAAAATATGGTTGGGGTTCTTATTGGACAATTTGCCTGTAGATATTCAGATTCAATATTGTGGGCTTGAACCCTTTCATGCCTTGGATTAGGCCTCCTGGGCAGGTGGTAGCCATTACTGGCAGACACAGTCCAATAAGTACAAAGAACTGAGAGATGGGAAGTGGCTCTGCCCTCTATTATGATGGTTGGTTTTTCTGATATTTCAGTCACTAGATTCTTCAATCAAGAGAAACTGATGTTAAGAATATTAAGAGGAACTGATGTTAAGAATATTAAAAGGGAGGGAAAGCAATAAACAACCATTACCATTGCATCTTTTTCTGTCTTTAGATGCAATTTAAATGTGAAAGCAGCATATTGAAAAAATGAGTAGGGTCAAAGGATATAGGAAATAGGTAAGCTGCTACTACATCTAAATTTAATTGTAGGGGGAAATGGACAAAAGCTCTTGTCATTTTAGAATTCATGATAGGAAAAGAAGGGTCATCAGCTGTATGGATGTATTTATCTAGACTCTAGGAAGGTAGACTTCAAAAAATTCAAATAAAGAATAGCACAAACATATGGTATTAAAGAATAATAAGCTGGGTATGGTGGCACACACCTGTAATCCCAGCGGCTAAGGAAGCTGAGGCAGGAGGATGGCAAGTTCAAAGCCAACCTCAGCAAAAGTGAAGCACTAAGCAACTCAGTGAGACCCTGTCTCTAAATAAAATACAAATTAGGGCTGGGGATGTAGCTCAGTAGTTGAATGCCCCTGGGTTCAATCCCTGGTACCAAAAAAAAAAAAAAAAAAAAAAAAGACCAATAAGTATTTAAAAATGACATTTGGGTTTTAATTATAAATAATGCCAATAAAGAAAAAAGGGGGAGAAACTAAAATATATCTGTATATAAGGATGCTACATTCTCTTCAATGCAATGCAACTTTAAAAAGAATGTATCATCAGTTGAAATGGCCTAGTGGCAAATAGGAAAATTATTGAAATTTATCAATTATAAGTAGAGCAAAAAGTATACGATAGCTATGTGGTTTTGTTTGTTTCCAAAACTTACTAGGGACTAAATAGTTCAGAGCAAAAAATTTCCATTTCTATTTTATTTGTTTCTTTCTGTGACTAATTATCCTCCAACTGATAAGGTTAGTAAGAGGTAATAGAAGCCCAGGATTGGCGGAGAGATTAAAATGGAATACCTCGCTAGCCAAAATCCATTTAGTTTTAATTCAGCAAGTAGTCTTGGAAAACTATTTTTGTCTCAACCCTTTTGTTAGGCTGTGATAATATAAATAAATCCTTGAGGAGTTCATACCTGGAGGGAGAGTAGACTCGTAGACAAATGTTGGTAGTGCCCCGTGAGAACACTACTAATGGAAGCCTTTCCAAGACTTGATAATACACAAGAGAGAGAGGTCAGCTGCTTGCAGGGATTTGGGGAAAGGAAAGCATCCTATATGGGGGTCTAAACTATGTCTTGAAGAGCAGTAAGACTTAGGTTTGGCTTCTGGCCCAGATAAAAACTATATTACAAGAGATCTTGTGCATGAAGCCACTGTACTACTGGGAAACATGAAAGATGAGAGAGAAGTCATGAACTTTTCAAAGACTAGAAAGTGGTACTATTGTAAGTTAGGTTCTTTGAGACAGACTGGGATACAGTTGTGTGTAGGTTTATTGGTGAGTGATCTTGGGAGACACCCTCAGATGAAGTGAGGAAGGCAGGACCAGGCTGGGGTGACTCTGCAGGATTGTGTCACACTGAGGCAAAGGGATCTGTTTTTGTGTCCCTATTGGCTCCAGTTGCCCTCTGGGAGGGGGTGACCTTGAGTGAAGCCATTCCTTGCAGCCGAGGGCATTTTTGAGTGAAGGACACAGCTGTGAGCCAGCTGCAGCCTGAGTCTCTCAGCTGGAAGATGACCATGTTGGTTTTGAAGAGGGCATCTGGTATCTACTAGAGGTGGGTTCTGAAAATTCTACATGGTTTAGGGACTTTGAAATGGATTCCAGAGAAGCTGCTAACATGAAATGTCACAGAGTGTCTTTATACCATCAGAAGATGAAACAATGATTACTAGATTACTAGAAATCATTTTTTTGGAAATGCAGGCATTAACGGGACTTCATCCAGGCTCATGGCAGGATTCTCATAAAATCTATGTAGATATAGTGAGCTTGGGATCACTAACTATACAGCTGTACTCTAAGGGTGCTAATTAATTGAGTTTGTGAATGTCTTAGAGCTTTGTTCTCAGTATCAGTGTCCAACATATTCAGCATTGCTTTGGAGGAAAATACAGAGGCCTAGTCTCAACAGAATGAAATCATGGGTCAAATCCAACAAGATGAAATATGATAGGGTGTCCCGCTTACTCCAGAAGTCTAGTTGCACAACTATGTGAAAGAAGAGACTTGGCTTTGTGGTAAATGGGAAAAACACAGGGATTTTTGGTCAACAGCTCAATGTGAGTCAACAGTGCAGTGTGATTCAATCCTGATAATGAGTGCTTTGGGAATGTAAAATAATTATCTGGAGAGCAAGATATCCTCTTTTTCCCCCTATAGTGTAGATGAACACTGTTTAGTTATTTAACTAAAATTATCCTTAAATACAGGACAGTCATTCTCAAACTTTTTGGTCTCTGGATCCCTTTATAATCTTGATAATAAAGCTTTGTTTATGTGGGTTTTGCCTCTCAAACTTTACTGTATTAGAAATTAAAACTGAGAACTTTAAAAAATGTGTGTTTATTAGTGAATTTTAAAATCATATTAATAAAGCTATTATATATGTACTTATTTTTGAGAAAATAACTATTTTCCAAGAAAATAGAGGGGAGTATGTTATTGCATTTTGGCAGCTCTCTTCAATGTGTGTCTTTTTAAAAAATATTTTTAGTTGTAGATAGACACAATACCTTTATTTTATTTATTTTTATGTGGTACTGACTCACATATGCTAGGCAAGTGCCTTACCACTGAACAACAACCCTGCCCTGCATGTGTGTCTTAATAGAAGACATTCAGACTCTTATATCTGCTTCCACATTCAAATGTGTTGTTTTAGTTTAAGTATAATCAACATGTAATGAAAATCCACCCTTATACAGATAACTGTGTGGTAGCAGAAGGAAGGTATTTTAATAGTCCTTGCATGTAATTGTAGATATCTTTCTTTGATACTATTCCCAGACCCCACAAGTAGTAATTAAAGGTTAGTTGCAAGGTGGAAATGAAACTGTGTCAGTGAATTTTGATATTTTTTGCATTTGAGTTTGTAGGCCTGCCTAGTGCTCTGAAGTGGATCCTTTACCCATGCATGATTTTGTAATGTCATGTGTCAGTCAATTAAATAATCAATATTTTACTACGTTATTCAGAACCTCCAAATATTGACACAATTTATTTTATTTGTTCTTTTTAGATATACGTGATAGTAGACACAATTTTTTAAAAATCACATTTGTTTTATTGACAATAAAAATTGTGAGTTGTTTTCCTTGAAATAATAAGCTCACTTTATTTTTGAGAAAATGTTTGCAGATTCCCAAATCTGGATAACTGTAGTTTGTCAGTCATCCGAGTAAAAACAGCATTCCATGAAAACAAAAATAAAAACAGCTTGTCCAGCTCTTACACATCTGTTGGTACAACAGAAGTGTTTTATGCATCCTGATTTTGTCACACAGAATATTTAAAAGGCATGTACTAAAGTCTGATATTAGGTGGAAATAATTTTTACCTCTATTCATCAAGGACATTCTTTAGTGAAGCTAGTCTGTCTGTCTGTCTCTCTCCCCCTCTCCTTCTCTCTCTCTTAAATGCTGGTGTAAGACAGTGAAGGATGCAATGACAGTTTGGTGCCACTATGCTGATTTATGCTAAGGTGTCAGCAGTTTTACCCATCATTGCTTCTCAACATCAGTGCAAATGTTAACACAGTGAAAAAGGCACATAATTTATGTCTTAGTAGCATTATGAAAATATTTTGACCTCACAAACCCCTGCACCCTGAAAGGGTCTTGGAAATCACTGCCAATAGAAGGGATATGGAGCCAATAAGTTTCATGGTGCCAGTTCCTCATATAGTACTCTGCTTCTTCTTCTTTGGGTTCTTGAAAATGAGGTTAAGGTGTACTGCACTTGATGAGGAAGAGTATATTTGCATAGGTGATCAGAGGAAACAGCCAAATCTGGCAGCAAATGAGCTCTGCACCCGTGTATCTGCTTTTCTCTGGAGGTTCCAGGAGGCAGCTGAAGATCCTTATGAAATGGCCACATTACAATTAAATGATCTTCACACCAAGCTCATTATTATTATTTTTTATCTAATGACATTCAAAAACAGAAACCAAAAAAAATCTAAGTTGATGAAATACTTTTGCCTTCTAAAAAGAAATTCAGAATGGTTTACAATGAAACACACATACATTTGGGATAAGAAGTGTATAGGAATAATGAAATACATGCACATTTGGGATATTTGTATTAAAAATAAGAATCAAGGGCTGGGGATGTGGCTCAAGCGGTAGCGCGCTCGCCTGGCATGCGTGCGGCCCAGGTTCGATCCTCAGCACCACATACCAACGAAGATGTTGTGTCCGCCGAGAACTAAAAAAAATAAATAAATAAATATTAAAAACTCTCTCTCTCTCTCTCTCTCTCTCTCTCTCTCTCCTCTTACTCTCTCTTTAAAAAAAAAAAAAAAAAGAATCAAGAAAAACCATCTGGGTGAAGTGGCATGTGCCTGTAATCCCAGCTACTTGGGAGGGTGAGGCAATGGAATCACAAGTTCATGGCCAGCCTTGGCAACTTAACGAGTTTTAAAAAAAGGGCTGGGAGACCCTGGGTTCAATCCCCAGAACAAACAAACAAAAACAATAAATAAATAAAAACAAAAGAAAACAAAACAACCAAACCAAAGAAAGAAAAACTAGTAATTATATAAAGGTGGCCTAGAAGGAGGTGTTAATGGTGGTTATGAATAGGCCCCAAACTGTTTTACTTATCTCTATTTTTTTTTTGGCTTTTCAGCAATGAGTAGATATTGCTTTTGTAATAAGAATAATAGCAAAAAAGATTGATTAAATGAAAAAAAAAAGGGAACCAGAAATATGGAGCCAAATAGAAGTTTCTATAACTGAAAAATAATTCAGACTTTGCTTGGTTAAAATAATTTTAGCATTGTAGAATTTATTATGTATTTTAACTGAAAGCCCAAGAATTTGGAATATATTAGGATTGCAAGAGGATTTTTTATCCCTAGGGGATAGTACAGGGAGACAAGGAGCCACGTTTCATAATTTTCCTGTCAGACTCTTCAGGAGTAGGATCATTGATTCACAGTCACTTCTCTTTTTTTAAACTTTATTTCTGTTTATTTTTTATGTAGTGCTGAGAATTGAACCCAGTGCCTCACACATATTAGAGAAATGTTCTACCACTGAGCCACAACCCCATCCCCCACAGTCATTTCTGACCCATAGAATCCGGCCTCCCGAATCAATTTTTAACCCATCTGCTTTCATCATCTGCCTTAATTGCCTGTACGTGGTCAGAAGTGCTCCTCCAGGCACAGGCCATACTTAAAAAGTGTCCACAGTGCACGTTGCACGGAAGGTGGGGCAGGGTGCAGGCTGTGTGACCTTGAGCCAGACGGTCGGCATCCTCAGCTCACTTCCCCTGTTATGAAATGAGGAAATGGAACAAGATATCTAAGGTTTCTTTTCCTTCACAGTTTTTTTTTCCTGATTCTGTCAAGTGAGGTCTTTGCTTGAGTTTCGAATTTTTTCCTCAACATCCCAACTGTGATGTTAACACATAGAATGTCTATGTGAAAAATTGTTATTTTCACATTTTATATTCATGTTTAAATTATTAATTTTAATAATATAATACAGAAATGTACTATGATCTAATGGCATTTCTTTTTTCATTTGAAGTGCAATGATAACCTTTTCATATTAAACCTTATAAGAATAGAATGTCTAAATTAAAAATAAGATTGTATGATTGAACAATTGTTACTTATTTTGTTGCTTTTTTATATTATGTTGGCCTTTGTGGTTGCTGCATTCATGAGTTGTTGTAAAATAACTTGCTGTTAAGGCAATAAACTTGACACTATACACTAATTGTGTGTTGCCCCATCCCCCTAGAAATCTGGCTATCTCATTATCCTCCCCAAATCCTTGTTCAAAGTGCTATCAGCTAGACATTTTTCTTCCTGCTATGAAGTACTGCAGAGACATGATGGAGAAGTAGAAGTCAGAGTTACACAAGTCACCAGAACTATAACAATGACCCCAATTTGCCCAATTTCCAGGAGCAATAACATGACTCTAACTATGCTGTTTTAGTTATCTTTATCCTTCTGTACATGTTAAAGTGTACGTAAGGCTAAAACTTAGGCACATGCTTACATATTACTTTAAAATGTATGTAATACATTTAATAGAAGAATCTTTAGAAGTGTCATATTTATGTTACCAATAGTTCTGGATTTATAGGCCCTTGAGGATCACTCTCCCTCATTTTTATAATCTTGACTCTCTTGCCTATATCCCCTTGACTCTGTTCTTTAACTTTCCTTACCCTCCCTCCAGCCTTTGTAGCTCACCATAGATTTTGGAAGAGAAGAGGATGAGGTGTTATTTGTCCATTTGTGTAAAGCTTCCCAGCATTGCTCCCTTCTTTTGCATTGTACCATCAGGACCAGCCCTTTGTGTCTTCAGTTCCCTTGTGCTGTCTGTTACATCCGCTCAGGAACATCTTACTTGCAGCACCCAGAGCCTGAACCCCTGTTGAAATGTGAAAGACCTTTACCATCTCCACTTTAGACATGTTTTTCTTATTGAAATTAAATAAAAAGGAAAATAAACTGGCTGGTCTAGAAATAATTCTTTTTGAATTATGAGTTGTATTCGAAATCTTTACAAAATATTCAGTACTATGTGCTGGTGTTGGGGCTGTTGAGTATGTACTGAGCTAGAGGTGGAGAAAGAGCTAGAACAGGAAGGAGCAGGCAGCCTGTTTTTTCTCCTCAGCTGCAATTGTGTTTCTAGAGCAGCACTAAAAAGATTGTTTCATATACAATGCCCACCTATGTGAAAACGTTTTCCAACTCCAGAAACATGACTTTGTTTATATAAAATTTTGGAAAATAATCCACCTATAAAGTAAAGATGTATATATCTTTATATAGAAAAACATGTCTAAAGTGGAGATGGTAAAGGTGAGTCTTTCTACAAACCAATAACTGAAAATAGTTCACCAACGTTTCAGAGCAATGGGTTATCCTTCACATTTCAACAGGGGTTCAGGCTCTGGGTGCTGCAAGTAAGATGTTCCTGAGCTGATGTAACAGACAGCACAAGGGAACTGAAGACACAAAGGGCTGGTCCTGATGGTACAATGCAAAAGAAGGGAGTAATGCTGGGAGGCTTTACACAAATGGACAAATAATACCTCATCCCTCTTCTCTCTCTCTCTCTCTCTCTCTCTCTCTCTCTCTCTCTCTCTCTCTCTCTCTTTTGCAATGCTAGGGAATCAAACACAAGGCTTCATGTATACCAGGCAAGTGCTCTTCCACTGAGCTACATTCCCAGTCCTTAAATTGAACATTTTAAGGAAAATCAAGGGAAAAGACACTTTGGCTCAGAGTTAGGGCTTAGTAACAGGCCTGAGGTTTAAATGCTGGCTCACATACTCTGAGTCTGTGAACCTGGGCAAGTTATTCAAGCTCTATAAATTTCATTTCTTGAATTCATAAAACGATGAGGATAAAAGTGCCTATTACTATCTCATAGAATTGTTATGGGGATGTTGTTATATAATGAATACAAGTGCAGATAATATGATATTTTAAGTAATAAATATTAATCATTCTTAAGAAAAATATGTAATTGCATAATCAGATGAAGGCCCGGCAGGTAGTAATCTAAACTCAAACTTCATTTCACAGCATGATTTCTTATTGTATCTATGTCTTTTATAATACGTTGGAACTCAGTAAAGCTGTTTTCTAAAGGTGTTTGTGAGAAAGGTAAAGGTTTTCTTAGGTTGCCTCCTCTTCTTCTTGAAGTGCTCATCACATATCCTGCCTTAATATTAACAGTGTCCTCAGCTTTTCTCACCCAGTGTCACCTAAACATGTCATTTACTTATCCCACTTCTTTTTGTTCATTTATCCTAAAAATAAGAATAATAGTAAGTCAGAAACAGCCGTTTTGTTAAAAAAAATGCATAGCTAGACAGATCTGTGATCCTTATTAGGGTAATAATCCATCTGTTATGGAACTGGACCAATTTGTAAATTAAATTGATTAATCTAAAAGGGGGGAAAAAAGGTCTTAACTTTTCCCACAGTAAGCATTTTCTCAAATGGATTTTCCTAAAAAGATTTGGAAAAATTTGATTATCTGTTTTGCTTCCTCCTTTTGCTAAACCCAGAAAGAAGGCCAAGTATCTATTAAAAAGAGAAGTGGGTTGCATTTATCCTTTAGGATTCTATAAGGCCTGATTGCTCTTGGAAGTTCTATATTTTCTACATGGTGTAATGTTAAAACCTTTTGATAACTACCAGAGCATTTCTACTCCTCACAGATTAGTATATACATTACCATGTTTGAATTATTTTCTGCACTTAGTTCACTTTACTGTTATTTTCATCTTGTCTGATCACAAAAATTCTCTTGATGATTCTCCTAACAATGTGTGATTGGAATAATAACTTCACATGTTGAAGAGTTTTGTGCTGCAGCTGAGAGGCATGTAAATACAAGCTGCTTATTTGCAAGAAGCTTCCAGATTTGCAATATGATTGCTATGGAAACCACATAATGAAAACCTTATAACCATCTGTGTGGTTTGATGGATTTTACTGCATAGCTGAGCTGTTTTTGTTTACTGTTATTAAAATGTTGAATGGAATATATTAACCCATGAACATTGACTATTTGAGGTATTAATTAGTATTGTATAATGACATCGTGTCTCCACACCAAAATAAAATGTGCTTAACAATAAACCTAAATGAAACAACATGTGAGAGTATATGTTTCTAACACATTGTGAAGGTGATTATTGCCTAGAATTCTGGTCACTTGTTCATATATATTTTTTAGTGGCTTGAGGAGCTTTGCTCTGCTGATAAATGAATATGTTAGGATTTATTTTCATGACTTTTGAATTTATTGGTTCACTCAGTATTTAGTGAACATCTCCTTTGTGCCAGGTTCTCATTGAGATTCAGTATGAGTTTTCCCCCCAAGATTTAAAAATACACACCAAATTTGATTTTATTGTATTTTATCTGGAAGTTGCTTATATTGTTAGCCCAAGATAAAATGAGTTGCTTGAATATTATTAAGAAAAAATGATGTATAAAATGCAGAATACTTTTGCTGAAAAGGTATAATTACTAGGTTTGACATGGAAAAAGGAAATGTTTTTAGTCTGCACCTTATGCTCTAAAATGCTGCTTATTAAAGAACATCTCAAATGAACTTCAGCTTGGATACTTTACAATGAATATTGATGCTTAAGTAAATATTATTAATATCATGCTGATAATTTAGGAATATATTTCTTAGGGACAGAGCTCTCTGACACCAATAATACAATCTTTAGCATACATTATAATTTCTTAAATTTAAAAAAATTTATATTTGATGGAGCTTTATTTTATTCACTTACTTATATGCAGTACTGAGAATCAAACCCAGTGCCTCACACATGCTAGGCAAGCGCCCTACCCCTGAGCCACAACGCCAGCCCTAATTGCTTAAATTTTAATAAAAATAAATTTGTAATGATATTTTAAACAAATTCATTGCTAACTTTTTCAAGCAACAGAGCTTTCTTCTTTAATTGTTATAATTAATTTTTCTGATATTTGGAGCTGAATTTCTGATATTTGGAGAATGTTGTTTACTATATTGTTGCAGTTATAGCTTTTGTCTAAGGGCAAATGTCCTTACCTCTTTTTATATTTATTCTTATTATTGGATTTGTGACCAGATTGGAAAGGGAGTGAGTTCTAGGGATAAACAAAGTGTAAAAAGTAAGTAGAACTTTCTACTTCACCTTTTAAAAAATAAACTATCTGTAAAGTGAGTAGGTTGGACTGACTGTAAATGTCCCTTCTACTTTTAAAGTTTATGTGAAAGTACCCTATTAAACCATTTGTGACAACTAGTGTTTGAAGTTTGGCATAAGTGAGGTAACTGTTCTTAAAGAGAAAAATACCATATTAAATTGCCACCATTAGGTTCAACAATATGGGTAAAGCATCAAATATTTCCATCTGTTTCTTGTATTGGAGCTTTTATTATTTTGTTTGAACTGAATTACATAAACTCAAAACAGTTTTATTTGTCTTGTAAGCACAGTAACTCTCAAGCTTGATTTAAATATGATTTTGATTCATCACCACTTAAACTCTCCAGGAGACACCTAAGTATACATCTGCAGTCCTGACTTCTCTACCACACGTTACAGTTGCCCTTGGACATTCCCTGTGGGAAGCTCACCAGCACGTTAAATCCCTCCTGTCAAAACCAAACTGCTGTGTTCCCCCACCACAGCAGATTGTCTTGGGTCTTCTCTTTTTAGGAATGACATGTCCCGCAACTCAGTCAGCTTAGCTCAGAGCCCAAGTCATCCACAGTTGTTCTATTTTCTGCCTCTCTTCCACACTCAGGCAGGAAGGCACAAAGCTTATCGATTCTGGTTCCTCTACCTCTCAAAACCATCTCCTTCTGATTTTTTTTTCCTTCTGCCTCTGCAGTTCAGGACTTCCTTCCCCTTTATCTAGATGCTCCCCCCCACCCCCGCTCCTCCAGGCTGTCTGACACAATGAGTTCAAATGATCATTTCTGAAGCAGAGTTTCAGTCCTGGCCCGTGTCTGCTCCAGAACCTTCTAGGGTTCTCACTACCCACCAAATCGTAGTCCAAAGTCTTTTAACTAGGTATTCAGGGACCCTCAATAACTAGTCCAAACCAGTAGCATCTCCTCCCATTGTGTGCTCTCCCTTCATTCCCACATTATTTAGTCACTGAATGTGTCTGTGCCTTGTTCTTTTAAGTTCATGGCTTTCTCTGGGTGTGGTAGCCTTCTTTTCGTCTCTCCTTATTTAAATTCTCTCTACCCCACAGGCCTTCTTGGCATTCCCCAGTTTGGAGGTTTCTCCTCTGCACCCCTTCAGTGCTGGTGTGTACTATTTGTCAGGTTTAGGTTCCTTTAGCCCACTTTCATTTATATTCTGTCTTCTGTCCCCTTGAAGTGGTCAGCTTCCTGAAGGCGGGAGTTTATTACCCTTGTCTCCTCAGCAAATGCCCCTCTTTACTGCTAGTTAATACTCAGTGAAAATTGAACAATTGATCTCTATAAACTCATTTCTATAAACTGATTGGCAGTTTATAGAAATTTGGTTTATTTAATAGTCTTGCTAACTATATTATGTATATTGCATATTTTTCCTTAAAGTTTTGGATTTTTCTTGAAATTATGATTTTTTATGAATCCAGTTTTTCTCTGGCATACCTTTTATTCCTAAGTCCTGTCCTAAGTATTTCTAAGTTATGTGTAAATCCTTAGATGGGGAAAGTGGTAATGTAATAGATATATTTTTAATATAAAAGAATTGACTATTTTGATTATGTTTGAAGTAATGCTTTGGTTCTGAATAGTTCGATTCTGTTGTTTAGTGTTAGATTATTGAATGAGAAAAGGAAGGAAGGAATGTGATGGACAATGTGGAAAGAGTATAGACTACAGCACTGATTATAGGTAGGATATAGAACATGGACTTTAGAATCCCGATCTTAAGTTTGAATAACAAACTTTAGAAGTTACATCACTGTTTGAATCTCAATTTACTCATCTGTAGAATGAGGATTTAAAAACTATTCATCTACAAAATCTTATCTCCCATGATATATAACACATGGTAGGTGCTCGATATAATTTGGGGAGAATTAGTTGGAAAGATGAGGACCCTTCTGGTATCGTCCTGTGTAGATTAAGCCAGAAAACATATGAAAGTGTCTACTACTCAATAGATGCCTTACAGGCTACATGTATTGTATATCATGCATTTTCTCCTTGCTATATTGATATTTTAGGAACCATGATTTTATCAGTAATATTTCTGTCACACAGTATAATGTAGCTTGTCAGTATAATGCTGAATGTTATTTTATTGGATTTAAGATGGCTCCAGATGAATTTCTATTAGTATTTAAAACAAAATGTGCAGTGTATTAGTATATATCTTAAATTTTGTCAAGCCAATGTGGTAAACCTCAGTAAATCTGCTATTGAGAAATAATTGGCAGTTTATTTATTCCTTGTTAGATTATCGACAGAGGAATATGAATCTTGAGTGGTTTCATTTCTTTTTACAATAATAGTTACGTGTTATGAACTTTCGTTTTGCTCTAACAGTGGGGTGAGTTCTGTGTGGTTATCCCAGAGGAACCCCTTCAGTGTGCTGTTGTTTTTATTACAGAGGAGGAAGAGGACAACGCTTCTGTGAAAATGGAAGAACAAAGGAAGATGAGTCAGGAAAGTGTGCATCACACCTCAGGTAATGATTGTGCAGCTTCCTGGCAAAGCTTTTTTTTAATTTTTTTTATTTTTTAAGCCACTTTCTTGCTACTCTAAAGACATTTACACAGCTCCCAGAAGTTGGCTTGTTTGGTCTGGATATCTTACCGCTGATAAGCTGCTTAGTCCCATTTAGGATGCATGAAAACCACTTGAGAAGGATTTATAAAGTAAGCCAATTTATACAAGGTATTCCTTCCTGAATTACTTTGTAATGACTCAATTAGCTTTCATTTCTGCACAAAGGAGATTTAGTTGCATAAATTAGCTTATCATCATTGAGGAAGTGTCACTGCTAAAGGACAGTTTATAGATACAACATGCAGTTGCTGTCAAACCTATAAGAATGTAATATAGACATCTGTGTATACTTTGTGCTTGAGCAGAACAGACTTCTGCCATTCAGAGACTAACAGGGGACAACAAGTTGCCCAGGGGACTGGCAATGTAGACATCTCTGAAAAGGTCAACTTGACACAGGCTCTGACAATCGACCCACAGCTCTGTCTTCTTTGATAAAAATCAGATAAACTTAAGACCGCTAATTGATCTGCAGCCTGTTTAAATGTTGGCCATGCATATCTTCATTGCATATGATTAGCACAGAAAGCAAATGAATTGGGTAAGAAATGCCAGAGTCCAGTGACAGCAGCTTAAAAATTGGAAAAGGACACTGTTGGCCTGGAAGACTAGGAAGGATGTTCCCCTTATCCATTTCCACTTGGCACATGGCCCCAGGTACTAATTATGACTGAGGCTAGAAAAATAACTGCACATGCTGTATACGGAATCACATGATACGAACCACTTTTCTTGCTTGTTGTTATTTCCAAATAGCAAGAGATAAACCATATCTGTAGTGCAAGCATGAGGTTAGTTTTGATAAACCAGCAATTATTTTACATGGAAAGAAGAGAAGAACTGTCTTCTTATCAGGACTTTACACCTCTTCAGAGCCACATGTCAGCTGGGGCAAGGTCTGCCCTATCATCCCTCGGTCCTGCAAAGAGCTGGAGCTGGGGTCACCTTCCCCTCTCTGATATGTCCATACATCACTCTTTCAAGCTGTCAGAGGCAGGGTGGACAAGAAGTGTATGTTCAGGAAGTAGCTTTCCAGAGGCCTTCCTACTGTGACATGTGGAAAGGAAACAGAGGCCTGATTCCGGACCTGGACAGGAAGGCAGGAGCAGGTTGCTGCAAAAGCTTTTGGTTTGCTTTTTTCAGAAAGGAAGCAAGGACATAGTCATTAGATGTGAACACTCCCGTCCTGTAAAACACAGCTATAAAACACAGAGGCTTAGTGAAACCTTGAGTACTATGTTCAACAGTAACTTAAGTATATATGTTTTGGGTTATATATCGTGAGGCTTCTGCCAAAAGCATGTAGTTTTCTTTCTTTTAAATTTCAATACAGGAATAGAAGGTAGACACGTATAGATAGATACCCTTTACACAGATACAAATATTTTGGCTTAAAGCAATTGGATTTCTCAAAAAATGCAATTTTCAAGAAATTAAAAAGAAACACCCTTTAAAAGTTACTATCTCCCCATTTTTTGCCTTCAAAGGTAGAAAAAAATTACATTTTGCTCAAAGGAATGCAATAAGTAGAACTAGCTTTACATGCCATAGCTATAAAGTACTGCAATGATTCTTATCTTTAGTGACATGAAATTCTTTTCAAGCAACAGTTTTAATGCTTTTGCATAGCAGTGACCTTTGCTCATCCCTAGGCTGTCAAAGACTAGAAGCTTGTTTGCCATGCAGAGCAGTGAGTTGACAAGGGTATTACTATCTTGCTGAGCATCACATGACATGAACTTCTAACCTTACTCAAGAATGTTATATATTTTTCACATTGACTGATTTTACTTGGGAAAAAAAGACTGGTCTAATGTAAAATATGTAAGTAAACACAAAGATGATCTTATATTTTTTCAAGTTCCTTCGTGTTCAGATTTATATACACACACTTACACACACACACACACACACACACACACACACACAAAATCCCATTTGCTTATTTTTTTTAAAACGCTGTAAATTATTTCTAAAATAGTTTTCAAACCTATAACACCCAGGGAGAGATTCTTCATTATCTTATTATGCTATTTTTCATCCATTGTCATCATGTTTTTAAAATCTTGTCATCTGTGCAGAAGTATCTCCAATGTTTACATGTTTAGTTTATACAAACAATTCATAACAGTTCTGTTAGCTTTACCCAATGGTCTGTTTATGTATGTTTTTAAAAGCAGAAGCAAGTACATTGTTTAAATCCTTCACAAGCTGGCTAATTTATTTTTTGTTTCTTACTTTCTCTTTTAATCATCCATGCCTCTCAGGATAAGAAACATAATAAGGTGATTTTTTTTCCTTTGTAATTTTGACAATATAGATCATGATGTGAGTAGCATAAAAAAATTAATCCATGTAGTAAAAACAACTGAACAGAATTAACTTGTATTTTAGAATGTATGTTTATCATATTATGTTCTATTCTATAAAAATACATCTTACATGGGATTTTTCATTGTGAGGGTGAACGATGTTAACTTTTGTGAAGTACTGTGCTTTTTGTACTACATTTATACTTAATTTTTGTCCATGTATATTTAAGCACAATCAAAAATTTAAAAAGTAAACTAGAGAAGCTTGCTGTTTTCCAAAACCAGATAATTTCTAATATTTATGTCCATATTTCATATCAAGAATCTGAACATTATTTTCCTGAGGAGAAAGAGACTAAAAAACATATACTCGCTTAGCTGTGATATTTCTACTTTATAATTCGTATTGCATGCTGAAGCAGATAGGACAGTAAATTGTATGTATGTGTGACATAAACAGATTATTCTTTAGCAGAGCTCACATATGGGACACAGAAATGAGGTTGGTCTTTGGGTAACATCATCATCAAGATTATAGAAAGCACAGTTGAAAATGCATCTTTTCCCTAGTATTGCCAAATCGCTGGCTCCATCGCCTCTTTACAGCAGTGAGGTTTAATGAAATGCTCATGATGCACATCTAGGGAGAGATGCATCTTACACACGGTGGGGGTCTCTCTTCCCCTTGCCTGCTCCTGTAACTCCCATTAGTGTTAATGGGAGTTTCGCCAAGTGCATCGAGGGGAAGAGAGACCCCAAAGTGATAAGGATTATCACCATACACTTTTCTTTTCCTTCTTTCTTCCCCACCCCCTCTTGAAAATCTATTAAATGAAGAAACTATCATGAGCGAATCCGAAAAAGGAAAGAGCAGTGTGGACAGCTGGGGGATCCATTAGGACGTCACAGCTAAGCCAAAAACCTCTCCTCTAGCTTTTAGCCAAAGTTTTGTTTCTTCCACCTTTTTGGACCAAGCCTAAGACTGAGCAGCCTGGGGAACACACTGGAGCCTTGAGTGGGGAAACCAGTTATTTAGATCCTTTTACCTCCCAGCCAGTTGCTGTGGGGGAGGGCCTTGCATGTGAAATGATGTCATTCCCTTCTTTGCTCTAATTCCTTGACTTTTCAACTGACACTGACGGACTGCAAAGGGCGCAACATTTGACCCATTTAGCAGTTGATTTAATCTGACTAGAATGTTTCAACTTCTAAATCTCTATTTGTCTAAATAAGTGGTTTTTAAAGGAAATCAGTCACTTTATTATTAAGTGATTTTTTTTTTTTCTTAAAAGAAAGAAATGGACAATGTCTGGAGAGATCTGGCCAGTTGGAGTGCCCTCTAGTGTCCATTGATAGAATTTACTTAATATATGCTTTTGGGGGGAAATGTAATGAAGGGTGACCACAAGCATTGTTAGTTCTTGGTTGGATTCCCAGGCTTGTATACATCCCTGCTGGTATCAGTGATGAGTGCTCAAATACTAGTGTGGAAAAGCCAATAAGGTGCCTGTCTCTCTCTGTCTGCCTTCCTCTTTCCCTCCCTCCTCCCATTGTCCCTCTCTAGCTTGGAATTCTTAGAAAATGGGAAAGACATTTACTAGGGGGGTTTTGCTAAGTTGTATATTTTTCTAGTCCTTGTTTATTTTATTTCCTATATAAATGAAGAGTGACATCCTATAAATATTCCAACTCCATGTTATTCATATCCTCTTTTTTGGTTTTAGTAATTTTTAAGATAGTAAACGATTTTAAATTTTTCAAATAAAGTTAACACTTTGTATAAATCAGAAACCACATCTAATAGGATGAGCACCCTAATAGCATGCTAATGTGACTAGTTGTATAGGAATTGCCAGAAGCCTGCTGTTTGAGAGCCATAGAACAAAACTAAGATGACAACCCAGATCCAGCATGTGTCTCCACAGTTGTCCCCTCAGAATCCAAAGACGACATTCCAATGATGGCGGTTGTCAGCAAGTATGTGTTCTGCCTGGCTAGTGAATACATGGACATCTTATTGATATTACTTGCATTCTTTTTGCATTAACTCATCAAAACTCAATTATCATGAAATTAAAAACAGGAAGCAGTTCTCAGTGTAACAAAAGCATCCAGTGTATTTAACTCTGTGCTGTGTTTCAGGAGCCCCACATTGTATCAGTGACAAAGCATTTATTACCCGGTTTATTGTGGTATTACAGAGCGGAGAGCGCTAAATAATCAATCAGTTAATGGTCTGTATGGCAGTTTGAGCACATCACATCCATTGTGCTTATGCTAGTAGAAGGATGAGCTGATAACTCCAGTGTATGTTGCATGTTTATTCAGAGCCTAATGTCTTAAACTGGGGCTGACAAAAAATCTGGTGAAAAATGCAGCTTTAGCTTTGGCAGTTTCAAAGTTGCTGAAATGTTTTAAGACAACTTTGAGAGGCTTTGGGTACAAATATCCCCAAGGAAAAGAGCTGTAATTACGCTTATATTATTTGCAGCTTTAGGTTTTAGGATTTAAAAAAATAAAATTGAATCCCTAGTTTTGATTGCATTAGCTCTTTTGTTGTGGTTGTTAAAATATCCCAAACGCTGTGACATGGTTATTTCACCACGTGTTTGTCCCATCACCATGGGTATTGCTCATTATGAAGTATGGCACACTCTCTTCCAAACACATTATGGATGGGCTTAGGTTAATCATTTAAAGTAAGCAGGAAGCAACTTGTAGGTGATGTGTTGGTGAGAACATGCTGTCACCACAGGTTTTAAATGAAAGACAGAAAAAGGATAAAGGACATTAAAAATCTGAACTTTTTGAAAATGATCTTAATTAGATGATAGTAATAAAAAGTAAGATTCTTGTGTGTGTGTGTGTGTATAAAAATGTTTCTTTGACTCAGGATAGAATTTTTTAAGACTGTTTTGGTGGTCGGGGTGGACTTTTAATTTCTGTTGGTTTATACTCTCTACTTTCTTTTTCCTAGGTGATAAAAGCACTGATTACGCTAATTTTTACCAGGGTCTGTGGGACTGTACAGGAGCACTTTCTGATGAGTTGTCATTTAATCGTGGTGATGTGATTTACATTCTTAGCAAGGTAAGAAGTTACCCCAAATGACAACTGTAAAGGGGAAATACGCAGCTCGATTTACATGCATTTGGATTTACAACATGAGGGAAAAATGCCAATTGGAATTCTTCTAGGTCCTAGTTAACAATTGGGAGTTCACAATAATTAATTATTTTGTCAAGTGAAATATAATCAAATTTTAAACACAATCAGATAACAGGATTCAACTTAACAGTGTGTTTACCTATCACTTCAGCCTTTGGCTTCCATCCACCCACTGCCTTCTCCAGAACAATGTGCTTATGTGAAAGTTAACATTGGAAGGTATTAGGTTATTTATTATGTTTTTCTTTCCTCTTCCTTTTTATTCTTCTGTGTGCTTATTCTGATTTTGTCTGCCATTCACTACTGGAAACACTGTGTTTATAGAACAAGTTTTTCATCTTTATGTAAATACATTGGGTGTTCCGACAATTTAAAAGCAATGCTTTTCTATTCAGACAGGTTTAGGTAAATTTTTTTCTTAAGTTTAACATACTATATTTGTAAACATAGTGGCAAAGTACATTGCTGTGAACTCATCTTTAAATGTATAAGAATCTTTGTCTCTGCTTCTAAACTGGATTATTCAGGATCTGTCAGATGTAAAATCAAGGTTATATTTCTGAGCAGTATGAGGTGTGTGCTCTCTTCATTTTCATTTTTTTATTTCCCCTTTTATAGTATAGGGACTTTAAAAAAGTCTCTCTCTGTCTACTGTGTGAGGCTGTTTTAGAAACAAATGATAAGTGGAAACAATTTAAATATAAGTTGGGAAATGTTAAATAAATCATAAGTCTACGAGTTTAATGTAATTTCTTGATGAGAGAAATATTTGGACTTCTTAGAGAGATAATGTGACATGTTAGATGCAAAGGGAATTTGAAAACCAGGCCACACTGAATTTTAATACTAGATAACTGGTACCTAAAATCATCATACATACAATCATGGATTGTTAGATCATCTGTTCTTGGTTTTACAGATACGGGAACTTTGGTCAAGAAAGTGCCAGAGCCAGTACATGAACTTGTGCTTTTCCCTGTTCTCTTTCTTTCTGTCCCTGTCTCCCCACTTCATTTAATTTGAAACCATCACAAAGTACCTATAATATACTAGGATCCTTTCTAGGCACCAGGAATACAAAAGGAATAAGATATAAGCATTTGTAGGTTGTAGGAGCAAGAAATATTTAGTAGTAAGTAAATACAGACAGTTGTGTGAACCACTAGTTAAGGTGCAAAAAGCTAAGGCTTGTCACCTCTCTCAGTGTTTCCAGAAAGATGCTTTCAGTTCTTAGAAGCTATGGAAAGCCACATGCACATTACAACTCTTGATTAAGCCAGTTATTGAGCATTTAATTGTCCTGCATTAAAACAACAGCTTTTTTAGTCAATTATTTAATATAGAAATCAAAGTGATTAGTTTTAGTTCCTGTCAAGAAACTTTCTTAGACTCTTCTGAATTTACTTATCTTGCACAATTTCTTTAACTGATTTGGCTGCAATTGTGTCTAAAATTAAAAAGTTGATTAGATTCCATTTGAAATTTCAGATTATAGGGGAGCATGCCATATGGCCATTACATTCCTTTTGCAGATAAGAAACTTACAAAGCCGTTGTAGGTCTGCTCTTAAAACCTCTATGAATCATGTTATCATTATCCCAAAAGCCTGGACAGAGTACTAACTCCTAGGATAAACAAGCAGAGTTCCCATAGGCTTGCTTTATTTCTACCATTGCCTCAGAAAATCATTTTCTGTTAATGTGAAGTTAAAAGTATGGTTTATACTTCCAGGATGTTGGGGTCCTTAGTTCCTGTTCTCCCAAATCTGTTTTGTAGTGAGTGTAGTTTTATTTGTGAATCCTGATCAGAGAAGTAGTTAAGGGTGGTCCAGCTCATGGGAAGTGTTTATTTCCATCTAAAATTTTAAATGTTATTGTTTGGGAAAGAGCTGATCAAAAAACCTTGTGCTGTCAGATTTATAAGGCTTAAAATTCCACCATCATCATTTCACTGTGGTCTTCTAGAGGTAGGTATTTCAACTGGGGCTCATTTTAGTTTCTGAAGGAAGAGCTGAGAAAGAAGACATTGTCAGCCAGCATATTCTCACCGTAAATTGAATGATTGAATACCCATAGTCACCCAACTATGGACCTAGTAGAATCAACCAGCTAAATCTTGGTAATGGTGAAAAGAGCACATGGCTCTCTCTGCTAAGATTTGAGCATATTCTGAAACATTGATGGGTGTCTGCTCTATTAATAGTCTGGTTGTTTTGGAATTGAGTATATGTTTAGAAAATCCCTAGTAAGCTTTTATTAGTGTGGCCTTCTAGTTTTATCGAAGTGGAAATATGGGCTATAAGTTAACACCATAAATTCATTTAATATGTAAACTAGAACTACAATTTTAAATGTTTTGATATTATAAATTAAGAACTCAAGGCTTTTAGTGGAAGAGGGCAAAAATTGCTCAAAAAGGACTGGTTTCTAGATCAAAGTAGGGCCCATGTTATATACTGATAGGTTTTTTTAAAAGTACAATTAGTATAGAAATTGCTAGCATTATTATATGCCTAGAATGTTTAATCCTACTCAGAGTTCTATTTAGATTTCATGGTGATGATGAAATTTTGCCATTTTAATTTATTTTTTTACACCATCTAGTGGCTCAGAATGAGTGGTGCAGGTAATTGCAGCTAATGTGCACAATCAAAATGGTTTCATTAATTCAACTTTAAATCTAGCTATGGGTTATTACTTTCCTATCTGATGTCAATAAAGTATTAGCATTAATCATGAAAAATGTTGTTCATCATTTTGAATTAAATGTAGAAATTATATACATAAGGAAAAATATATTTTAAGAAATCTAACATAATATTTGTGGAGACAGAAAATATGTACTTTGTAAAAAAAAAAAAGTAATGCCAAGACATTTTTAATGAGTAAGACCATTTAAAAGATTTTAAAGAAATGCTGCTTGCTCTTTGTAATGAACTGATTTATAATTTAAGATATTAAATTAACATAAATTTGACTTACCTTCCACAAGTTTGTCAGTGCTCTTTAAAAAAGGCAACACAAAATAGTTTAAGAAAACATGCATTCTTTCAATATAAATAAACATTTAGATAAATCAAGAAATAAAATGGCTTGCCCTACAATGAAGAACGTTTTAATTTTGTAAGTGTAATGGCAACAAACATTTCACTAGTTTGGGGACTAGGTTGTCTTCCTTAAAAATCACTGTGGAAATACAGTTTTGTTTCAAAATTCATCCTTCTTTTTCTGTTTTGCTAGAAAGTCTTGATAGGGTGTCAGCTGTGCTCAGTCAGCCTGGGGTGATTTATTTATTTTAAGCCTCTTTTGAGAGTTATACAAATCTTAGCCTTTATTTTCAGTGAAAATCAAGTTTCACAATAAAGAAAGAAGGGAAAGCAGACACCCTGCCCCTCCCCCTTTCCTTTTTAACATTTTCCAATTAGCAACTGTCATGTGACCCCTGGCTGAGCTAGCCCCTCCTTCAAAGTGTCTGGCATTTTCTTAGTTTTAACCTTTGAACTTCACTAATAATAAATCTAAATACTGCTTGTCTAAAAAGGTGAACCAGTAACTTTACTTTCCGTTCTTTGCATATAGGATTGCTGCCGGGTTTATTTTTATTTTTTAATGTGTTAAAATAAATTATTTAATAATTCAATGGTGATTTAGGAAAAAAAAACAATTTTTTTTCTCCCAAGAAGGAAAAATAAGGAGCATGTTTACAGGAATGGATGAAAGTGGAATCTGTGATTTTAATGACAGCTGCATTGTTAGAGAATTAACTCTGCAACCTAGAGCTTGGCTTTAGATTCATTTGGTGGGGTGAGTCATACTGGAGGTAGAAAACCTAATTTTTAAATTTTTTAATTTGTTTTAGGAATCAGGTTGTGTAAAATCATGCTAAATTCTTTTTTAGGAGTCTGCACATCAGTTTTATTTTCCCCAAACCATAAATGTAATATTGTAGTTATTGGTGTTTTCCTAGAACCAAGTTTATGAGGTTTTATAATTTCAGCAGCAGAATCCATATTATATAGCAGTAGGCATATGCTGTAGCCTGCTTACCTCTTTGGTTATGTTATTCTAGTTTGCCTTTCTGGATTTACACCCACTGACAGTTTATCTTCCGATCTGTGCTTACTGGTAAATTGCTAACTGCATTCTTGTCCTTACTTTTAAAGCAATAACTTATTTTTAGAGACTTAGTAACAGACAAGCCATACTCCAGAAGGAAAGAGGCATGCTACTTTGTCTGATATTAAGAAAAATAATAATAAGAGAATTAAGGATTCTGGAATATTTTACCCAGGTGAGGGCATACTTGACTTTAGCTTTGCAGTCTTTTGAGAAATAATAACTCAAAACCAGGAAATGAAGGGTAAGACAGTGGTCACTAATATGTAGTGAAAGGCTATTTTTTAGTGTGTATGGGGAATTTCAAGCAGTACTTCCTTTTATATCTAATTGGTTGACTTTTCTAAATGATCAGGGAATTGTGACTGTCATTGACCATTTGCTTTTCATTATGAGAATATAAAGATTTAGTTACTATGGATTTCTTAAAATTATTATTTTTTTGCTGCAAACCTATGAAAGGAGCACAGACAGCACAGTCTTGCTGTCTGGTTGGGGATGTAGCTCAGTGGTAGGACACTTGCCTGGCACACGCATGGCGCTGGGTTCAATCCACAGCACCAAAAGAAAAAAGTCTGCTGAGCTCTACTAGCAGAGGGCAATGGCAAGTTTCTTTTTAGCTAACTTAGTTTTTCCTGTGTGACCATATGACCCAGGGTTCCACAAATAGCATGGCCAACTACTGAAGAGTAACGAAGACATCTCAAAATGGGACATGCATTGTTGACACAAAGCTAGTTCCAAAGTGTTATCACATTTTATAGCCTTTGGGGAAGGAGGAGGAGGATTTGTTCCTGTGATTGCATCTGTTCGGAACCTGATGGCATTTAGTTTCTGGGCTGCCCAGGTGGATGTTGGGATTAGGGAACAGTGGAAGCATTAACTAAGCTGACCTTCTACTTAGTACCCACCTCTCCTTAGCAGTGAAAAGCATTTATAGACACAACACCATGTCAGAACATGTTCTGGTTCCATTCATAGGACTCCTCTTATTGGCTTTTTGCAAACAACATGCTCAAATACTTCCCTGTTTTCTTTCACATTAAATGGAGGAAGCATTTCAGAACAGTGCTAGGAGATAAAAGAGGAAGGTGCTTATGAGGCACAGGCTGTTAGGCTCAGCTCCTGCATGGCTGAAGAGGTAGGGGATGAGCCAGAAGGCAGGGTTGTGAGAGGAAAGGGGGAGAAGTGATGTGGAAGGGCTGCTTTGGGAAGGAGGAGCAAGGCTGCAGGATCACCTAGTTAATCTATCATGGAATAATCAAGAGTTTGCCAGAAGCAAAACAAAACCATAAAAAAAAGAAATACAGTGATAATTTATTTTTAATCTTAACTGGAACAGCCCATGGTTTCTTATACTTTCTCTACCCCACCTCAACCTGGAAAATCAGGAACTCACTCGGTGTACATATAGCATGCTTTCACTCTTCTGAGATGCCCCGCTTCTCATCCCTTTAGAACTTGAAGCTTATATATTCCAGGGAAATTATTAGGCTTAAGAGAGTAGAGATAGATACATACTGATTAAGAACAGTTAAAAGAAGAGAGGGAGATCAGTAAAGCCTGGAGTAATTAAGAAGAGATTTATAAGGAAATAAAAGTTGAACTAGACCCTCATGGATGAGTGAAGTTTATTTGTTCAACAGGCTTGTGTTTTGTGTCTGTAGGATAAAATATCCCAAAGCAAGACTATGTGATACAAAAGAGTGGATGGTCCTATTAACGATGCACAGAGCCATAGACAGTCAAGCACCACCAGTAGACAACCAGTGGCTCAAGGTCACTTCTCTTCCCTAACCTTGAGATTGGTAGTGAGTCAGAGAAACACTGTAGAAACCAACCAATCTGACCTTTCCAAATGAGTTTTCCTCCTTTGTCTTGTGCCACTTTCCCCATATCTTCCTCCTGTACCTTTTATGTTAGTCGCACTCTCAACTCTTGCTTTTCCCTGGATACAGCACTTTCTTCTCTCTTTTCAGGATTTTGCACACACCATGTTTGTTTCCTCTAATTATTGGGTTTGGAGTCTCAGCCCACCTATCACTTTGTACATAAAGCCACTACGATCTTTCTGTGGAATTTAGTTGCTTCTCGTTTCACTCATTTCTTCTTTCTCTCTCACTCAACATTCAATATTTGATTATCTGTTTAATCTCTTTCTCTTCTAAACTCTGAACTTCTTGAGCTAGACACTCTGTCTTAAGGATTTTTGTACTTAATAATACCTCACAATATGGTAGCAAATGTTTAGTAACCATTTACCAAAATGCATTTCATTTTGGTAAAGAATGGGAAAGAATCTTGACTTCCTAGCAGAATGACAGAATCATAGAGTTAGGAGAACTTTAGTGCTAGCCCTTCACATTACAGGTGAAGAAATTAAGGCCCAACATAATTGGGAGAAAATAAATAAAAGATCAAGGGAAAAAGAACATAGCTTGTGGTGAACTTAACTTAAAAAACAGTGGAATTTCTGCAGTTGAACTTTTGCCTTGGCCCTCAGCTTCTTGGCAGCCAAACCAAAGAAGGACATAGGGAGCTAAATAATTCCTTTTAATCACAAGGAGGGATCTTGACTTTTCCCAGAATGACTTCTTTGAAAAGACAGAGTCTCACATGAATTCCTAGAATTTTCACTGATTGTCTGGCTCCAGGAACTTTACAGAATACATACAAGAGTGGCAGGTAATGGCCTCAACAAAAATATTTACAGTAAATAGTACAAAAATTTCAAAAATGGGAGTGCTGGCACTGTGGCTCAGCGGTAGGGCACTTGTCTGGCATGTGAGGCACTGGGTTCGATTCTCAGTACCACATATAAATAAATAAAATAAAGATTTATCAACAACTAAAATATATATTATTTTTTAAAAAAATCAAAAAGGCAATTCTGTGAGGATCCAAATGTAAAAATAAGTAGACTTATTGATTTATATTAAGCACATACCTGGATTATTATAAAGTCTTAATAAGGAATAGAAATATAACTAAAGTATCATTCCTAAAGAACTCAGGATTTGCCTAGGTTGTCTACCTAGTTAGCAACAGACCTGGGATGAGACTCTAGATTTTCTGAGAAGATAATCTTAAGAATAAGAAGGAGTGCCTGGCACAGTGGCACATGCCTGTAATCCCAGGAGACTTTGGCAGGAGGATTATGAGTTCAAAGCCAGCCTCGGCAACTTATCGAGGCCCTGAGCAACTCAGCAAGACCCTGCCTCTAAATAAAACATAAAAAAAGGACGTGGATGTGGTTAAGCACCCCTGGGTTCAATCCCTGGTACCAAACAATAATACCAACAAACCAAACACTAAGAAACATAAAATCCACTGAAGAATAAAGGCTCAGCTTGAAATGAGAGATGCTGTTGTGGGTAAGATAATTCAGGGGAAAATCCACATGACAACTGAATGGAGTCTAGTTGTAATTGTTGGACAGGTTGCGGCTGAGGGAGGGGACACTTTACTGGGGAGACACACCATACACAGAGTCAGGAGTGGATATAGGTGATGGGTGGCACTGTGGGGACCAGAGCAGGGTTGGGGGGACGTTGCCAGCAGCATAAGAACAAGCCAGGCAGAGGACCTTGTGTGTAGTTGAAGGCTGGTCAAAGTCCTTGAGCATCAGGAGAACGGATGAGGACAGTTTCTGGGAAGATCAGAGAGGCTGAGTTGACAGTGCAGTCATCCAAGGTGAGGAGATAAAGGCCTGAACTGCAGGGCTGACGGGCAGAACAATGGAGTGGGCGAACCTGGGAACAGTTCATAGAGCCATGTGGTGGTGGGTGAAGTGCACTGAGCGCCAGCGCCACCCTCCACTGCGCATGACTTGATCTTTCCTTGCCTAATGTTATCTACGAATCATCAGTGTGAATATCAGTTTTTATTATATGGTATTACAACTGTTGATACTGTAGAAATTTGAATTAAATGTATCTTGGCAGTGGAATATAAACTAAAATTTGTTGTGAGAATCACACTCTTCCTATATGCTTTCTTACTTGTCCTTTGTCTCTCTTGCTTTAAAAATGGAGTGCACAGTGCAAGGAGAAAAAAAAAGTCACTATTTGAGTTAAAGGACCTCAAAGTCACACCTGCATAGTAAATTATAAAGTAATGAAGTTGATCTCCATAAGCCACTAGGAAACTTAGTATCTTCAAGCGGGTTCCTAACTAGTGGTATTCAGACATCACAGAGGACCTTAGAGATTGTGTCCCTTTCCTTATTTAACACAAGCAATTAGTGTGTAGATTGTAATAGTAAAAGACTGAGGGTTTCACGTTCCTATCATATGTTTTAAGAGAAGCTTTTGAAATGATGAATGTATAAGAAATTAAATGATTCTTACAAAGTTTCTAAATAGAGATAATAAAAAGGAAAAGACTGAAGAGGTGGCCTTGAAGAAAGCATTTATGTATTTTAAGTGTTTATCTAGTTTTCAGACTACTAAAGTGTTTATGCATAATTATCACAGTGAATACTTGGAAAGTAATGGTCAAATCCACAGGCTTCCTGTACTTCATATTTTATCCATTAAAATTGCTTTCATTTCCACAAAAGGCTGGTATATTTTAAAGCACAGAGACATCTTTGTAAAAAGGACACATAGTCTTTTAAACTTTCCAACACCTGTTGCTTTCAAACATATCAGTAACTGATTTCTGAAAGAGCTAGTACATCACAAAACCTTGGTAGTGTTTCAGGTTTCAGTTAAGGCAGCTTTCTTTCACCATATGGCTTGCAGAAAGTGGATTAACCTACTTGGGAAATTAGAATTATGGTGCTGAAAATGTTTGAAGTCAATGTTGGGGCCTTTTTTAAGTGTAAAATAATATACCAGCAAAGAGAGGTTGAGTTAATTGAGTAAATTGGGACATACGCTTACTATTGTGTTGGATGAAGTCTCTGTTTCACGTTATCAAAACTAGTCCTTTTTTCTTTCCTTATCATACAATCATTTTAATTTATTGCTCAATAAATAGTAATTGGGGCCTAAAATTTTAATTATCAAATAAAATTATTTTAATGGTGTGAAAATTGAAAATGCAGGTGTGAGATTGCAAGCATTCAGTGCCACCTTACTATTATGTCCTCAGATTATTGGGCAAATTTGGCCCTTTTTTTTTTTTTTTTTGCTTCTTGACTGCCACATTACAGTTTTGCCTTGAAGCCATCCATTTTGCAGATATTGAATTTCTTTTGAGTGCTATTTTTATACAATAAGCATCACTACACCTCTGGATCTTGATAGCGTTACTGCGGGAGGAGAAAGCAGCTTTGTGTTAGTAATTACCTAACATTGTCAGAAGCTGACTGCAGGCCTCTTTCTAGTGATAACAGAATAACCGCATAATGTAGCTTTATAGCACATGATTAATAGAAAATAATTACACGTCCTACAAAGGGATGCAATATTTCTTATAAATTGACTAGAATGGTTTCCTGTAGATTAAAGGACTCTTCATTATTTTATCAGTCCTCCTGAAGTACAGTCACTTGCCTATGTTAGCATTTCAGCTGATGTTAAGAGCCGAGTAGGGTGAAGGATACCAGATGGCAGACTTTCTTGTACCTGAGATCTCGGCTGCTGTAGAGATGACATGATGCTTCCTACTGTCACAGATTTAGATGGCAGCCTGGTATGGTTTGTCTCTTTATTTTTTGTTTATTAACAAGATAAGGTTTGAGAGGTTCTTTTTAAATGGTCCACCTGTGACTTCTATAGGACAATACTATAATTACTATGTGGACCATAAGACAACATTGTATCCATTGCATTATTTTTCAGTATGAGTCATGTATCATTCATAATCAGATTTGTTTGGGGGCAGCAAAGAGGAAAGGCAAAGATAGGCCGATTTTCATCTTCAGGAGGAAAGCTTGTGTGATGTTGAATCTTCAGGCTGAAATTTAGAATACTGCACTCTAAGAAACATTTTCATTCCAATTTATAGGCTGCAAATGGTTTAATTGGGATTCATGTTGCTCAGGAGGCTCATCCAGAGGACCGTAATGATGGAAGGGGAGGCTCCTATGTTTGCAGTCTTGTCGACACTCTCTAATGGCTACAGTGTAAATCCATAAATAAGCCTCCTAGATTTTTACTTCCCTATATTTTATCTCATCCCCTAATTCCACACAGGAGTATTATATGGAATTCTTTTTTTTTTCTTTTTAACTATTTATTTATTCTAATTTTATATATATGACGGCAGAATGCAATTCATTTCATATTGCACATATAAAGTACATTTTTCAAGTCACTGGTTGTACACAAGGTATTTTCACACCATTCGTGTTTTCATACATGTGCTTAAGGTAATGATGTCTAACTCATTCCACCGTCTTTCCTATCCCCTATATGGAATTCTTGATGAATGTAAAGTAATAAGTATTTTGGTTTTTGGTTTTGCCCTTTTCTGATTTAAATCTATGACACATTAGAGGAATTTATGACTTGTGTATTTTGTACCTTTTCTGATTATTATATTTTTAATTTTTTGTAGTTGTAGATGAATAGCATGCCTTTATTTTATTTGTTTATTTTTATGTGGTGCTGAGGATTGAATCTAGTGCCTCACACGTGTTAGACAAGCATTCTGCCACTGAGCTACAGACCCAGCCCTTTTGGGTTATTTTAAATGAAGTGAAGCTTTTAAGATTATCTTAATGTAAGACTTTTTCTTTTTTTTCTCTACAATGTTACTTTTCAGGGATTTATTTACAATGGAACAAGCTCCTCCCTGCTGTTTACGACTGGGCTTCTGTTTAATGAACTTGCCTGTTTTACCCTACTTCACAATTCTCTCAAGTGTAAAGTCTGTCATTCATTTTTGTTGATGTGATTTGTTGGACATCAGTTCTTAAATTTGGGTGTGAGTGAGCTTTTTGAAAATGATTATATGCCCTTATTGATGGTACACATTATAACCAAAGTAGACTATTAAAAAGTTATGTAAACTTTCTGGCTAATAATTTGAATCTTAATATTGTCACCCAGATTGAGGGTCATTCTCTGGAAGCAGGTTTGGGTCAATAATATACCCTCTCACTGAATGATTTCAGTGTCTACCATTGAAAGACTACCACTCTTTCCAAATAAGCACTTGGAAAAATCTAAAACTGGCACCTGGCAAGAGCTTTCACACTCAGCCTTACCCTGTTAACTGTCCATTTTGACATCTTACACTGTAGGCATTAGGTTTTTAGAAGGCTAAGTGCATTATTTTGTTAAGCATTAGGCTCTAATTGTATTCATTGTCTTAAAAATTGAAAAAGGCAGTTTTATTAGGTACCTATTAGGATATAATGGTTGCTAATCATAGCTTTCAGTAAGTTGGTATTTTCTTCTGATATTAATTATAGTCATCATCAGTGAGTTCTGGACCCAGAGTACTTTTGTTGCTTAAGCAGTTTTGTACACTAAGTTCACATTGTCAGCAAACTTTTAAACTTTTAAATTCCCAAGCCAGGGCTGTGTCCTCACTAGAATAAAAAGAATGGAATTAGGCTTTTCTCTCTACTTTGTTCTTCAGTAACCCCAATTCTGATACTGCCTACTGTTAAAAAAAAAACCTATATGTCTTATTCCATAATCTTATTCGTAGACTGCATATCTGTATGTGCATGCTAATGTGCTACCTTTGTATGGAAGAACTGCATAATTTTCCTTTCTAATGGTCAGTAAGCATACTCATCAATACAGATGTTAGTGCTCACCTGCCCTCCCTACACGTAACTCAATATGCATATGCACATTTATCTATGACTCAGATGTTGGAAAATCATAACCTATTGAATTACTTCTGAGATTGATTTTAAAAATTTATCTTATATGAAAAATTAAATTTGAGACTTACAGTGCTTGAGCAGAGTATTGCCTTTGGAAGATATTATTCCTGAAACTTGTAATTCATATTACTTTGTTTGTATCTCACTAAACATAAATAAATTTGAGATAAAAATCCATTAGTCAATCTGGCAGACATTTGAGACCGGTTACAGAGCGTCCGCAATGCCTAAAGCAGTGGTGTAGCTGTCAATGGGGGATAAAGGGAGGAAAAGAGGCACAGGTTTGTTTATCTCATGTCGCAAAGTAAATGCAGAAGTGCCTCATCAATCACTTTTTTTTTTTTTACAGCTAGATTAATATTTTTCCTTTAAAACTTGAGATACTTTTGTTTTCTGTTGATCTTCCACTATAAGGATAAATCTAACACCACCTTTAAACCCCTTCCACCTATCCTTTATCTAAAGTAGCTTGTGACCAATGAAAGGGACAATAAATGCCTTATGGATGCTATTTTAAAGGGGCCTATTTGTAAATTTTTTATTAAACCATTTTTGTATTAATGTTCTTTTATTCTCTTATCTGTTTAAAATGTGCATATCAAATTTTCTTAAGGGATGTGCCTCTATATTTTAAACCGTTTTAGGAAGTACAAGTTTAATTATGAATTAAGTAGCTTGTTGTAAAAAAAAATTTATCCTTGCTAGATAATAAGCTTCTTGAAGGCAAACAGAGTATCTTTGGGATCCTAGTTTTCCTCTTATAGCCTTTTTCACTGGTGCTTACACATAAAAGGTATCCAAGCTGGGTGGAAAGAGAGAGAGGTTCTTACCATGAGTGCCTGTTTCTGTGTTCTACATCTAGTAATAAACAGGCTTTGTGTTATACATTAATTCAAACCTATGCCTAACAGCATTTTTAAAGTCCAGAAACACAAAAGATGAAAATGTTTCCATTTGCAGCTCAAGCTCTTGTAACTCTATAAAAAGGAATAACATTTCTAAGAAGTTGCATAAAAACGACATTATACTTACACCAGTCTAAAGGTTAATATTGCATATTGTTTTCAATTAGGAATACAATAGATATGGCTGGTGGGTAGGAGAAATGAAGGGAGCCATTGGCTTGGTGCCTAAAGCCTACGTAATGGAGATGTATGATATTTGAGAGTCCTGGGTAAGTACATTTTAATCCAATATTCTGTAATAGCTCATATGTTCTCTTGGTCTCTTCCTTGTGAGTCTTTGCCTTTTTAAAGTCTTTATAGTTTTCTGATAACACAAGATGGTGTCCCCATTTTTTTTTGTTATGTTGATCTTTAATTTTTAAAATAACTTCACAGAATTTACTTTGAAAATGAAGAAATTATTTAGAGAAAGTTCCTTTGATACTAACCAGCTGTTTTCTCATACCTACTTTGCTTTAGTAAAACATCACTTTTATGGCTTTTGCGAGGTGATGAATTGGCAGAATGTTGAGTTAACATTCATTTTTCCTTAACTAAAAAATGTATTTTTTTTCTAAGCAGGAGAAATCAACATTTTGACTGAAGAAAAAAATTAAAATACAACTTTCCCTTCCTGCTTACAGAGAAGGAAGAGTCTTCTGCTTATCTGCAAATGTTTCGGATTTAGAAGCCTTGTGAAAGCATGAGTGACAGCTCATAACCTTTCTTTGTTTTGTTGAACATCCCTGGCTTTGACTATTATTTTATATAGTCGTTCATTAAAATATTCATCTGAAGTGAAATTAAATGAAGGGTATTAATGTAAATTAGATGCAAGCCATAAAGTTATACCTGTTGCTGTTTTGCAAAGAAATAATTGTAGTTTTTATTCACCCATTTAGTGATTTGTGTGAAGAATTCATTACTGTTTTATGTAGACCATGTAGTTACTGCTACTTCCAGTGTGAGTTGTAATTTCTCTTAATCATTGAACATCAGTTATTTTTTAGAGTGTAATATATAATTTCATAGAATTTTAATTGAATATATCATGCAGGGCTTAGGCAGATGCTAAAAAATGTGAGTATGCTAAAGCTTTATAAATCATTTACCTTAGTATTTATTTTTCACACAATAGTAACATGTTCTCATGAAAGAAGTCCTACAAAGTGGCAAATTTACTTCCCCTTAAATACAGCCATGAGAAAGAAAAAAAGTGATATAATTACAAATGGCTGTGTGCTGTCACCTGCAGCACAAGAGTGAACTGGAACCAGATTTGTGCAGAGCACTTTACACATAACAGATATCCTGGTTTGATGATAGGCATACCAATGTTTTCTACTGTATTTTTATTTAAATTTAATGAAATAAAAGATTTGTAAAAAACCTCATTCTACCACTGATAAAATGGTATAAACAGCCTCAATATATTCTCAAAGTAAGAAAGTGTGACCCAATACTCTCTTATCCTACCTTGTTACCGTGCTATTGAAGTCCCACCAGAAAACAGCACAACTCTAAGCTCTTTTCTGTACTTCTCAGAGTGCTGAGAAGAAAAGGAAGGCCCAGAGAGCAAAGTGTAGAAGTCACAGGGTAACATGCACCAACAGGTGGATGGAAGAGGGTAGTGTTTGTCTGGCATCTGAGTTATGCTCAGTGCTGCATGAACGAGATTTGCAGATCAAATCATTAATGTGTATTTTAAATCAGGGGAACTTTAAATGCCTGTGAAGTACCAGTATGCCCTTAAAATACATTAAAATGCATTGTGATGACTAGAATAGATATAATCTCCTAAGATGGAATCATTACTTAGCTGGTACTATCTTTGTGAATTTTCAGATCTTTGCTTTGTAAAGGTAAAGACGCTAACCATGCAAATGAATTGGTAATATTTTAAAACCTCCATTATTTATTTACAACTCTTTACAAATGATATTAGAGTGTTTATTTTACAGTTATCTCCTAAGTTTCAAATTTTTAAGGAAAAAAAAAAACTTACTTTTTGGGACTGTGAGTAAATTGAAATTTACATATAGACCCATCAAGTTAAAGTTTTCAGAACTTACATTTGTGTGGTCATTACCCTTTTCCTGATGTAGTGCCACTGAACTAGATAGAAGTCATCTTGGCAAAAGTTAGACCACTGGAGATGAACTTCATGGACTAGTTTTCAAAGCCTGAGTAGTTGAAAAGCAAAAGCAGCTCCCCCAACTGTAGCAGGCCTGTGGAGTCAGCTTCCTGCCTGCCACCTAAATGAAGTGTTTAGTACTGGGCCAGTAGATGGCAGCAGCTTGTCACTGCATACAGAACACTTGGCAACCCCTCCCCCACTGGAGGACTAATTCAAGAGTTTAGGAGATTTCTGCCTCTTTTTACAGTTAATCCAGGAGAGGGAGTCCTCTGCCAACTGATGACCAACAATTCCAAGCCAGCTAGTCTTTGAATGGTGGCAATACAGAAATATGGTGTTACTGCTGTCCAGGGCTCCCCTGGCCTTTGTTCTTTTTTAACTTGAATATAGGTGGGGGATATAGAAAGGAAACAGAAGATTTAAAATTGGAGTGACAAGAAAGGCAATCGTTACTTTCAATTCATGACTACTCTACATTCATTTGATGGAATAATTTGTATACAACCAGGGAGAAAGTTTTCTTTACACCCATGACAATATATCACGTACTCTTCAAGATCATAATAATATCATTAATGTGAATTTAAACAACATGGCTTGTTAGAAAATATGCTAATTGTTATGTTCTCATTATGTTTGCTTAGCTTTTATTTGTTTTTCTATGAACAGTTAGAGAGCTAATTTTTTTCAAAGGTGATTGTAAGTCATATTTTATATAGCATTTTGCTTGATTATTTGCTCTGTACTGAATTTGTACTCTATTGCCATTAGATCTTACAATAATGTTCCACTCTGCAAATTTTTAAGGTTCAAATAAAGTTTAATTGTTTGCAAACTGTTATGATGCTAATAATTCAACAGCCTGCTGTGTTACTAATGAAATTACTTTGTTATGATTAATTTGGAAAATAGTGTGTTGATTGTAGTAATTAAGCACAACAAGGTGAAGTAAATGATTCTAATGCCATCTGGCCTCCAAACTGAATGAAGAAATGAAATAGGGCTGTCATCTGAATTTATTCAAAGAAGTAAGGATAATACAAATGACTTTCATTGCCATAGGATTTACACTTAACCACAGCTCACTCCATTCTGTTTCTGCCACTTTGCTGTGTATGACTCTTTCTTTTATGAAAAGGAATATTGTTTAGTCCAGTACTTGTTCTGAATACGTCAAGCTGATTATTTTTACCATAATTTAATTACAGATAATTACATACAGTATTGTAGGATCATAGAAAAATCACTTTTCAACCATCTGCAGGTGAAATCTGTATATGTGGGTTTGGTTGTTGGAGTCTTTTGCTATCATTGTACAAACACTTGATGAAGAAAGTCTTTCACAAAGAACATAGCTTCTTCTATTCAGTTGTTTTCTAAAATGTTTGCAGCCAAGGTTCTCATGGTTCTGTTGATTTCTACTTTTTATACAATTTCTTGAACCTATTGTTACTCACTTCATCAGCTCTCGTACCATCTAGAGTCGTGATTAAAATCAGAACTGATTACATATCATAGATTTTGATTTGCAATTCAGCTACTAGAATGAAACTGACCTCAGCATACGTGTAGTTTAAGTTTGAACTTCATGAGTGAGACTAAGTGAATCACTGTAAAAATTTTTAAATCAAATAAAGTTCTTCCAAATGCCAGATATATCTGGCAGTTGTTTGCATGTCACTTGTGGTGATTCAAACATGATCAAGCCATGGAAAACACAGCTTCCCTCTAAGGTTGAAGGAATATAAATAATTTTATGTATGTATGTACATACTGAGTACTAAAAAATAAAAATTATATATTGTTTATCTTTTCTATATACTTATACGGAAATGCATAACAGTTTGTCTTCTGGACTGGGAACAAGACATTTCTGGACAGCTTCAGTTTTATCCGTTTATCATCACCTACTACCTTATAGTTGAGTTCTTCCAGAATATCTGACAGTATCTCTGATACCATAGTATTTTGCTATGATGACATACTTATATAATTATATGATCCCTGTAACCTGGAATGACATTTCCTTAATGCTCTGTGTGAGGAGCTTCTTCTTGTTTCTACTAGTAGACTCAATTGTGACTTGGACACAACCATATGATTTTGTGTCCTGCCAGCACAGTACAAAGTATATGGTGTGCATCCAGTAAATATTGGTTAACAGGTTTAACACCCCCCCCCCCCACAATAGCTCAAGAACCAAGATTTAAGAAAGAGTTTGGCCTCTATACCTGGCAGAGAAAATCCCTTTATGCTTTCACACTAAGAAAGTTATCTTCATTTAAAAAAAAAAAAAGCAGTCCCTTTTACTAAGTCTTTAAAAGCAGGTCCCCATAACAGGTTATATCAACAAGTAGATTGAATTTGTTAGTAACAAGGAATGAATAATTAGAAAGTTGAGTTGTAGTACATTCTTTAAAGGTGGTTCCCCTTTTTACTGCACTCAGCGTTGTGATGTTCAAATAAGGGCATAGGCAACCTAGGCAGCTGGGGATCTTGTTGCACTTACCAGAACATTCCAAGTCACTGCTGCTCTCGTTCTTTGGGAAATGGCAGGAAGGCCTTTGCTCCTGCATCCTACCACTGGCTTTGGGTGGATCAAAAAGGAATCTCTGAAAGTGGGAAGTTGGCACAGTTGTTGCCAGATCCAACATAATTTAATTTTTGTCCTTAAAAAAATACTCTTTTGCTTTCTATCTTTTAAAAATTGTATGATCGTGTTAACTTGAATGCTTTACAAGTCCAATCCCCAAGATGAAAGGAACCACAAAAGCAGAATGTGGTCATACCCCTGCTTTGCTTTGATCTGTGCTTTTGGGACAGGGCTGGAAGCTGAGCAGATCAGAATACTTGTGAATATGCAAAGGTGGGAAGTAGAAATTGCTCCCAAAGCCTGTCTCTTAAGTGCCTTTCTTAACACTGGAACTTTGGAAGTGTTTCACTAGATTTCTCTCCTCTCTGTTTTCGTGGTTTGCTTTTTTATTTCTATCATTCAGAGAGGTAGTATAGTGTAGTACTTGTCTGTTTTCTGTTTATTGGCCTTGACTTTGTAATAGTGAAATATCACTCCTGTTAAGAGTGAAAACAGGCACCATGTGAAGCTTTTTTAACAGGAGTTTACTTTTGGTTTGATGAAAAGTGTCACACAGCTACTTTCAGTGGAGGGAAAGTAACAACATCAGGGTATGCCAATTACAAACAAGTGCCACAGAGGAAGACAGAGTTCCCTCATATGAGCAGGTTCCCATACACTGCCTCCCCTTCCAGTCCCCATGGCAGTCCTGGAAGAAAACCTCTACCATACGTGATGGTGACATTTTACTAGTGATAGCAGTAGCCAACATTTCTTCATTGTGTGCTGTTTGTCCTGCTGTGTGCTTTTTCTTCAATCCTCATGACAACCCCAAGAGGCAGGTTCTGTTATTTATTCACGTTTTCCTGATTAGGAAACTGAGGGTGAGTACTTTGTCCCAAAGTCCCGGTGGCAAGTTACCTAGCCAGGCTCCCACCCAACCTCCCTCCCCTGAATTCAACACCACTGTGCTGCAGTGCTGGGGTGAATTCAAACCCAGCGCTTCATTCTCTCTTTTGCAAAGAGTGGGCACTTGACAAGTGCTGGTGACTACTGATGATGGCATACAACAGGCTGCAGCATGTGGAGAGCCTTGTCAAGAGGGGACAGTAGGCCAGCTGAACTGGGTTCATTTCATCGTAAAGTGCACCGTGGTGATGACATCAGATTAGAGGCAGCAGATGCGCACTGAGGAAAAAGCTCGGATGCAGGCACACTGCTGTCAGTGGACTTCTGGCCCAACTGAAATAAGGAGTCAAACAAGGTGGCAGAAAACCGAGAGAGGACACCAGGCCGAAGTGATCCTATTGTAATGACCTTTTCCCATCCTTGCCTCCTCAAAAGTGAAGCCTGTGTAAACTGATGAGCAGGGGAAGCCAGGGAGAACTGCCAAGCCGCTGTTTCTATCTCAAACACTTGTTTTAGGGAATGGATTTAAATTGACAGTTTTTTTAAAAAAAAAATTCAGTATAAACATTATTAGTAAATTGTTCAGCCCTTTTACAATGAGTAAACTCACTTCATTATAAAATGTGTTTAATTTTGTAACCAAGTGATGGCAATATCTAATATACTTCTTTACTTGTTAGGATATGAATTTGTTTAGGAAGTTTTATTGGATTATGTGCTACTTAAGTACTAGATATTAGCTGAACATGAAGTCTTATTTGTTGGGCACCTGTGTAGTATCTTGTATAGGACTCCATAAAGAAAGTCTCTGTTTTGTTTTTTGAACAATTTATTTATTTATTTAGTTATGCCTTGGTGATTGGATGCTGGTGGGGCAGGGAGTAAAAGAGTGGAAGATAAGAACCAACATTCACTATGGGGCTCTAGAATTGAGCCAGAGATGGGTTAAAACTGAGCTCTTTCATGATCTAAAATGTACCCTAAACTATTGGCTGTCTTAATACCCCCAAAAGGAATGGGTGTACCAATGTCCAATTAACAAGGTGTATTTCCTTTTGAATAGTCCTTTGAAATGTTGCCATGCTTGGTACCCACAATCTCATGCTTCTAAAGAGGAAGGAACAACGGCATCGTCCAGCTCTCCAGCTGCCCACCTGATAGATCTGTTTGGTGTAAAATAACCTGTCCCATTCAGATAGGTATCCTGCTTGCTCCTAATTCCATGTCAAGCCCTGTGGCCTGTAGAGTCTGCCTTCATCTCCTTGCTACACTTTCCTCCTCCTCCTCCTCCTCGCGCTCTCCCAAGGAGCTGAGTCACATGAGGCATGAGACTTACAACTCTCGTGGCTCTACAGTTACCAATATCAGCTATTCCCCCTGGTTTCTGTAAACCCAGCAAAAGCAAGGCATCTAACTGTGTTCTCCTGTTAACCTGCATCCTGAGCAGAAGAACCGAAAAGCACTGTGAGTGGCTGCTGTTATCTGTCGCTGTGCTTGAGTTGGTCAGCATATTTGCTTTATTCTTTATTACATCTCCGGGCTCGCTATTTCTCTTCCTATCTAATTAAATGATTCCATTTTGAATAATTACATTTAAGTGCCAACAGTGTGCAAGGGGCATTTCAAATATAGGATTCGACACGTCCTTCCCAAGTAGATTTCATAGTTTAAATAAAACAGACAGGAGATAAACACAGGAAGGCTCAGAGCAGCCTCAGGTAGCCGTTCCTCCATGCAGTTCTTAGCTGGTTGAGCTACTGATAGTGTCCAAAGATATAAAAGATTCTCTGATTTTGTTACTTTAGAACCTAAAGGATTATCTCGAAGACAAGAAGGGAATTTTTTCTCTCTCACACGTGCACACATTTAAAAATGTACCAGGGGAGGGGAGAAGCTGCAAGGGTTTCAGTATCGTTCAGACAAGAAGATTTTTAATCAAAATTTACAAAATTCTTATAGCTACTGAATTAAGTGTGAAGGAAACAGAGTTGTAGGTGAATAACACCAACAAATCCTTTACAGGAGTTGCTGCCAATCATGGGAGAGCACATTCTGGAAGCTTTGATTGACCCCTTACCCCTTTTAGGAATGAGGACTCTTCTCAGTGGGGGACTGTGCCAGCGCAGTGCTCAGCTTAGAGTGAGCAGTAGGAAGAGCACAGGAGCTGGAGTCACCCGAAATTCCAGTTCCATTCCCTAAAATGTTGGCCTGAGACTAAGCTTCCCTGCCTACAGAATGCCAGCCGCACCTGCTCTCCTCCCTCATAGGGTTCAAGTTAGGCTCAAGTGAGATTATATTTGGAGGGACTTGAAAAATCCATGACAGTGTTAAATATGACTTTCCTGCATTTGAAGATAGGAGAACTGAAATGAAATAATAGTCAAAATAAAAATTTCTCTTTCCCACTAAACGCAAGCATGGGGCAGGGGTGGATTTGAATGCTCAGCTTTGACTGTAATACTTCTTGGAATAATGTTAGTTTTGTTGTTATTTTATAATAAGAATTGATCCTAGGGAAGTTTGGGGTTCTTCTATGATCTTAAGTGCATTTTTTGTATGAAGCCATTGGCTTTTAAAATGTGATTGATTTTTGTTAATGGAAATTTCAATTGTAGAGATGTTACTTCTGTCTATAAAATTTCTGAATAAACTTTTCTCATGATATTTAAAACCATGAATCTGCTAATAATAGGCTTTAGATATAGGTTGTTTGTAGTTGGTTGGACTTGGCAGAGAATTTTTTTTTTTAAACAGATACAGGAAGGAAATTTTTTGTACAGGTTCCCTTTGCCCAATATCTACTCCCCTAATGGACTTTTCTTTCAGATGGGTATCTGTGGATATTTGTGTGTGCATACCCTTCGTAGTTAAATTTTTTTTTTAGATGCGTGTCTAGGTATAAGACAATTTTATATGATCGAATGAGCCTTGTAATATAGCACTAATCTTGGTTTATAGTTTATGAAAATATGGGACTAGAAATCAGGGCAAACCAGAACCTCATTACATGTAACCTTAATGCTTTAATGTTATAACTTTAGGCAAAGCTAATAAAAAATGCAAAGGACTCTTAAATAATTTAAATTATCTAAAAAATTGAGCATATTCCTTCAAATAATAATGGCTTTCATGATCTGATTTTTTAAAATTCATTTCTCATGTCTTGAATTACTTAGAAGTGTAGAAATCAAAGTAAGTTTGAGTTTATTTAAGATTATTAAATATATTTGTAATCATGCAGTCATGAGGATTCCACATTTTAGCCTCCCAGTTGTAATCTACAGTGTTATGCAGTACGTAATTCCAAGAACACATCTAATAACGTCATTTTAGCATAGAGTTAATTTTTAGCACTTGTCTTTAAAATAATGCTCTACAACTTGATTCCTTGGTTATTTTGAATCATTAATCAATTCTATCAACTTGAAAAAAAAAGTCATTCTGGGTGCCTGTTATTTTTTGCTTCCTAAAAATAAAAGCTTTTCTTGTCATTTTGGTCTTATTGACTTCACCTGGGGAACTGTTATTTTCATCATGTATTTTTATTACCATCTTTACATTCTCTTTGGTACAGAAAATAGTGGAAGTACAATGAATTGTGGCAACTGTGATTAAAGTAAAGATCAGTCTGTTTCTAAAACTTTTTTTCCTCTTCCTAAATGATTACGGAGGAGAATTGCGCGCTCTGAGAGCAGCATCTTCTTCCCCTGGTGCTGTAGTTCATAGCAATAAATACTCTATATTGATTACTACTTAATTCTAATGGAAGTATAGTAAGGCTGGAAACATAATATAGCTTAGCATTTAGTACCTTAATTTTTAAACAGTTTCTAAATTTTAAAAATTGATATAATTGCTCTGAATATGCTTCTGTTATTGAATCCATTTCACGCTATAAAATTATTCTCATTTTATATCTTTCCTAAAGATTATTTTGTTCACAATATATTTTTTTCTGGCACCTCATTGCTGTTTTTGCATATCTGAAAATTTGTCATTTCCATTTTAGCTCAATTTGGAAACATAAAAACCATCTCAGAGCAACACATTCTAGACTAATATAGAAACACACACACAAAAAAAAAATAATGGAAGAGAGCCATGTGGAGGTTTTAAATTTAGTCAAATTATTCAAGTGTACAACTTTAATCCATTAATCTGCTTTGAAGCTGCATAAGAGAAATATTTCTCTCTAAACGAGGTTTTTCTCTTCCAAAACACATTCAGAAGTCTCTCATCTAAAACAAATACTGTGGAGTTTGTTTTGCTTTTCGTTTGGGTTTTAAAAGAAAAGAGTGAAGCAAGAGCTGCCTTGGTACTGGTTGTAATATATTCTTAGTCAAAAACAGATTGCCATTTACACTCTTGGTATTAAAAGCTAGTTACAGTCATTAGAGGTGGTCTTTCTTATGCTGTGTATTAAGATATTCAATGCGAGATTTATTTTCAAGT